>NC_143016.1:30829067-31115636 GCF_055824585.1 Amblyomma mixtum
AGACCAGAGGAAAGCTTGTGCGTATCACCAGTGCGTACCCGGCAGCACTGGGAATCGAACCCCGCACCTCCTGCATGTGAGGCGGATGCTCAGACTACTAGGCCACCACTGCGGTCAATACATTATTGTGAGCATAGTCTCAATCGCAGATAATTATTTTGTTTATGACGATTAACCTGCTGTGCAAGGGTTCAGCAGGCCACCTATTTTTAGCCTGGCAAGGTTCATCGCCTTTCATAAGATATTTAATTTTGAGCCATTTGCACCTGCAGACAGCGCCAATTTGTTTCCTCTGTTGGCCTACTTTAGCACTCTTTCTGCAGCATATGTTTGCATGTTCTGTTGATGTGAGAACTTCTTGTGGATGACAGCTGGAGCTTAATCAAGTCATGCCTTCCTTGTGCAGCGCCTGAGCGACTGGACTTGCGAGATGAGGGAGGTCTGACACCACTGCTGTGGGCCAGTGCACATGGGCAGCTCTCGACAGTGCGGCACCTGCTCGCAAAGGGTGCTCAGGTTGGTGCTCAGGGCCTGAAGGGCGAAACAGCCCTGCTGCTGGCTGCTGCTCAGGGGCACTCACACGTGGTGCGCTACTTGCTGCAGCATGGTGCCAACCCAAACCAGGCTGACCAGGCAAGTTCTCCCTGTATTCTTGCTGACGTGGTACTGCCTAAATGTTGCATTTTGAAGATTGGTTTGTTTATTTCATCCTCTGAGGTTCCAGTTCCGACATTAAATGAGGGGTGAGCATTGCTGCATTTGTAGGTGGGAGTAAAAAAACAGCACCTATTAGCACTGCATATAATCATACCTGATGCCCAAGGTAAAGCTCAAGCAGAGGTCAAATTTGGTAATGGCAGTGGTGGGAATGCTGTGGAAATCTATTTTCTTACAGCGACAGCTGTTAACGCCTATTCCTGGGTTTCACGTCGTAGTAGTATGTCGGTGGCATAAACAGTGGGTGCATTGCCATGGGAACCACCCATAGGGTGGTTACTTTGCAAGAAGGAAGGTATCATGTGAGCGGAGAAATGAGTAACCGGTGGGCATTTACCACAGGAACCATCCATAGGGTGGTTGCCGTGGAAGGAGGGTATTGGGAGAACGGAGGATTCCCCAAACGAGGATGGTTACCCTGGAAGGATGGTGCTTAGCATAGGAGTGTAAGAAGGCGCAACTGGCTGACGGTTGCTACGAAAACCACCAAGAGGGTAGTTTAGTTATTCTGGAAGGTCGTGGACGGTTATCATAGAAGGAGGCTTTATGGCAAGAGCGTAGGAAGGCATAACTAGAGGATGCTTACAGCGGTAACTGTTCAGAAGGAGGAGGGTTTGCCGAGAGTGGAGAAATACCTAACTGGAGGATGATTACTGTGGAAGGAGGAGGATATGACGAAAGCGTGAGAGGGTGCACCTAGTGTGTGGTTGCCATGGGAACCAACCTCCTTGAAGGACAAGGAGGGTTGCCATGGAACGAAGGTATGGCGAGAGGAGGAAGTATGGCAATAGTGTATACTCCATTTCATACATCAGGTGCAACATTGTCAAAGCTAGCGTTCTTGTTTGCGCCAACATCTGCGATCGAAGTGTGTTCCTTGCGATCATCAAAACATAATGAATTCTTTGCATGTGTGTCTATTACATGATACAGTTATCATGAACTTGATTAAATGCGCTCTTATTGCTGACGACATGCTATCGCTTTCTCGTGCCTTAGATCACTCGGCCACAAAACAAGTGGGGAGTAACACACCTCCCTTTATTTTTAGTGTGAAAGCACTACTCAACGTGGTCAAACCCAACCAAGAATCTTGTGTGAAGCTTGACCTCGGGGGTCACCTTAGCCAAACCTAGCAAAGCAACAGCCCATGCAGAAATATTGCTGTGACTGGGTTTCAAACCCGCGGCGGCGCGAAAATATTAGCTTCGCTGGCCACTGCATGAGAGCACTATGCTGTCTCCACAGCCAGTCATGCCTCGTGTTAAACTGCAACACACTCTTGCGCGCTGTGCATTGTACATCGTGGTCTTCATCAACTTCCATCTGCAGCGCAAACAGATCTCTGATCAGCTTAATCTCGATCAGAGCTTAACTTGAGCCTAATATTGTCACCTGATGTGTGGACGACCCAGCAGTACAAAACCATAAGCCAGCCAGGCTAAACACGTGCTTTCACATGTCTACTTGGTTTAGCTACATTAAAACCGTACCGCTTTTTTGATGTGGACTACTTCCATACCTCTCACTGTGTTGCACACGATGTATGAAACGGAGTAGAGGAAGGCTTACCACGGTAACAATCCGGAACATGGTAACCGTTACCATCCATTACATGGTTACCATAAGGAACGTGGTTACTGTGGAATGAGGAGCAAGCATATGGTGAGAGCGGAGGAATGTAGCACGGTCCATCTGTCACAGCTGCTGCAAAATGCGCCACCTGAAGAGAGGATCATCGGTAACGCTGCACTTCTAGAACGGCACACTGGAGAGCATACCTGAACCAAAAAATGACTGTGGAAAACTAAAAGAGTGCCCTGTAACCATGCAGATGTGAGATTGCTCTCATGCTTTCTACCACAACATATCTTAGAGTACAAATACTCTGAGAGCTATTGCTGTTAAGGTATTTAAGATAAATACCTTAACCACTGGTAACCGTCCTCCAAATTTTTTTATTTATTTAGAAATACTGCAAATCCTAATTGGGATCATTGCAGGAAGGGCACATGTTCAAAATATGACAAAGAAAGTACAGAAAACACTGCAGTGCAACAGTATATGGACAGAGGTAGCTCTGTCCATGCTACATAACGGAGGTGGAAGTGTGAATGCTAACAGAAAGGGTTCAACTTAAGTTGAGGACAACGCAACGAGCTATGGAAAGAAAAATGATAGGTGTAATGTTAAAGGGACACTGAGGAGAAATTGAAGTTGGCTTGTATCGACAGAATACCAGCTCCTGATTACAAAAACGCCACTCATACTGACAACAAAGCTCTTGTAACATAGAAAAGAGCAAGAACCAAAATACAGGTATCGCCGCCACAGGCCAAACTCGCAAGTACAAGCGTGATGACGTCATAGGACAAAACAGTGTTGCTAGAACGAATGGTTCTAGCAACACCAGGAGCCGAGAAACCATGAATCACTGAGGTGCAGCCAATGCATGCGCAAATCTCCTTGACGTCGCCAGATGGCGCCACGTGCCCGGCAGCTACGCGCGCTCCTGAAGCATCGGGACAAATCAGCGCCTGTTTTCCGGCGGTAGGCGGGCTCCCGGTATTCCGCTAGCGGTAACAAGGTACACGGTATGCTAAAGGTGTCTATTTGCGAGAACTTCGTTGACGACTTCGAGAACGAGATCCATCGTAACGCTGGCAAAATGCCAGTGCAAACGTAATCGAAGCGACTGTAGCGACGGCCGCAATAGCCGATAGATGCCTTCAACGTGCGGCCGGCGGTAGCTTTCTTTTCGGCTGCTGCTAGGCCGCACTGCTGGCTGCCAGAAATCACGGAGTCTGCGCTACATCATGCGCACGTCATGTTTCACGTCTCTTAGTCCTGTGTCGTCATAGGAGAATCCCAAGTCTGAATCAGAGCGGCGGGAAAAACTTTTTCAACTTCGAATCCAAATTTCTTAGAAATAAATGCATCTTTCGCTGCCGGCCAAGTGGCCACAAAGCCATGGCATGCCGAACTATTGGATTTTATTATAAAAAAAATATTAATAGTGATCTCCTCAGTGTCCCTTTAAGCCATTGGATTAAACTTGTATGTTGTTACAAATGGGCGAATTTTATGAAATTGCTCCAATGGTGCGCCAAAATACTCTTCCATCAACCGAGAGCCGTAAGGCTAATGCGAGATGGCAGAGGCCGCAGCCTAATGTGCAAATGCTTGACTCCGGTGTCACCTCCCGGTGTTTTACGTGAAAGATGACCGATGCAACCCAGTCCCACCCCGTTTCACTTTCTAACCCTTTACTGCCTAGAGTTATCACATGATGTGCACGCATTTCGAATGTCTGCCTTGACGGCGCTGCCAACATTGACCAAAATGACAGCAAGTGAACATTGCAGAGAAAACATTAGAAAGGGCTTAAATATTTGAAAATATCGGTCTTTCTAGATTTACCAGGCTTTTGCACAGTACCGTCATGTGTCCCATTGGGCCACCGTGTTACTGCTAGTAAGGTTTCGTGTGCGGACAGCTCATAGCTTGATTTCATGGCTTTCAGGGACCTCACGCTAATTGTAACAGGGCCATCGATATTCGAGCTTCTGGTTTGTTTGTATAGTAGAACTGCGCTGATTCTAGCTTTCATGGTGGAAAGTTGGTTCATTTAACTGAGTATACCAAATAAATTGAATCACTCTAATGATGATGTCGTATTCTTTGTAGCTTGGCATTCAGTGGCCACATTGCACACACGTGATCTCGAGCTAGTGTCATTGCCAGACATCTTCTGCCACACGAGCTTGAATTATAGTGCAAGTAAACCAGCTGAACTGAGTCTCTTCATCACAAAAACTTGAAGCAACACAGTGCATGGGATGCATACGGCAGTACTGAGACCATGATTGGAGAAAAGTACTTTTTAAAAGAGGAAATTTTCTGCCTGACTGTTTTCCTTCTTGGGAGAGAAATAAACAATGTGTGACATGCAGAGTAGAGAATGAAGAAGGCAAGGCGAATGGTGTAGTTGCAATATGCTTGACAGGTGTTGCAGCATCTGGCCAGTTTACGCTGCGGGAGACTGTATATTGTGATTGTTGTGGACAAAACAAGGGAGTTATATCATGAGATATGCTCTTAGAAAAGACTCACCAGCAAATTCCAGTCTCTGTGGAAAACCTGAGCACAAAAGGGTTGGTCATCTAGGCAGGAGAAGCATTAAAGGGACACTGAAGACAAACTAAAGTTGGCCTGTATCGATAGGGCACTGCACTCTACTCACGAAGAGACCACTGTCGCCAAAAAGGAAGGTTGTGTAAGCTAGAAAAGACCGAGAAATGAAGTACAGGCGTCGTCATCGCTGGCCGATTTTGCAAGTAAAATGCATGCGTGAGCAGTGATTTTTTTTGAGCGGATCCCACTGCTACACACCGCTATTCACTTCAAAACGGTGGCAACCTGTCCTTTTCGGCAAGTTTGAATTGACTGGCAGGAAAATTTTTAAAATCAACTTTCTTGGTGATATGCGAGTCTTGCTGTGGCACAAATGTCACCATACGCAGAAAGAGCCAAAAAACAAATTTCTTACTGACAACAGTAAGAAATGGAGTTTTCCTCAGTGTTCCTTTAACTTCTGCTGCTTTTCAAGACGCAATTCTTAGTGGATGTTGGTTACTTGAGCAGGCCCACACACATGAACAGAGCGTGGAAACGCAGAGCCTGAAAACATTGGTTGTGTATGTTGCCCAGGAAGGAAACACTGCCCTAATGTATGCTGCCCTTGGAAACCACGCTGCCACTGCTCAAGAACTACTGTCAAATGGCGCTGACATGTGTGCACAGAACAGCGTCTTCGACACTGCATATGACCTTTCAGTTGCAATGAGTGCGCGACAAGGTGAGCCTTTCATTACCACCACACTGAACTGGTGTGCAGCCATCACCATGGCACTGCAATGCTGCTCTGAGAACTACCAGTTTTGTTCACAACAGAATTAAACGGTGCATGGCTGCTTGATCTCTAATCCATAGGGCGTACATTGATGTTTTCAGCGATGTTGACTTGAGCTTCATCATGATTAAATGCAGAGATGCGAGTTGCTTCACCTCAAAACGGCTCTGTGTGTAGTGACCATTTCAGTTTTGGTTGACTGCTTCATCTTGTGTGTTAAGATGCAAGTCTTGCCACACTACCAAGCTTCCAAATATAAGTTGTAGCAAGATGGCTGCTTACCCTTCTGTGGAGCAGACGTGTTCTTCCAGTTTCTTGTTAATGCACAGACTCATTAACTTTATGTGGCAACTTCAGCAAGATCAACGGATCTTACAAATGGCACTTCTGCATGCTACATAGCAGCATGTGTTTGTATGCATCCCATGCTCTGTCTGGTTTTCACATTGGTTTTCTCTTTATTGAGCCATGTGTAAAGCAACCTATTATTTTGACTTGGTAAATGTGTTTGTCAATTGTGTGGTGTATCCAGCCATTTTGTGGAACAAAGCGACAGTAGTCATGTGGATGACAGGCAGTCGCTGCAAGAGCAAAGCGACAGTAGTCATGTGGATGACAGGCAGTCGCTGCAAGAGCAAAGTGACAGTAGTCATGTGGATGACAGGCAGTCGCTGCAAGAGCAAAGCGACAGTAGTCATGTGGATGACAGGCAGTCGCTGCAAGAGAAAAGCGACAGTAGTCATGTGGATAACAGGCAGTCGCTGCAAGAGCAAAGCGACAGTAGTCATGTGGATAACAGGCAGTCGCTGCAAGAGCAAAGCGACAGTAGTCATGTGGATGACAGGCAGTTGCTGCAAGAGCAAAGCGACAGTAGTCATGTGGATGACAGGCAGTCGCTGCAAGAGCAAAACGACAGTAGTCATGTGGATGACAGGCAGTCGCTGCAAGAGCAAAGCGACAGTAGTCATGTGGATAACAGGCAGTCGCTGCAAGAGAAAAGCGACAGTAGTCATGTGGATAACAGGCAGTCGCTGCAAGAGCAAAGCGACAGTAGTCACGTGGATAACAGGCAGTCGCTGCAAGAGCAAAGCGACAGTAGTCATGTGGATAGCAGGCAGTCGCTGCAAGAGCAAAGCGTAATTGAATGCCATTGTGGCATTTGCTTTCCATTAATGTGGAAGCTTATTGCTCAAGTCGAAAGTGGTCGCACAATAGCCTCCTTGCAGTGAAATCTTCAAGTGAACTAAGCGTTGCCAGCTTGGCATGTAAAAAGTGTCAGGTGTGAAGGTATCCTCGAATACCTCTTTGCCTATTGCCAGACAGCAGGGCACCTACATGCAATGTCATCCTGAATTTTTTCTAAATGCATGCAGAACATGAGTAGATGAATAATGAATTTGCGCTGCTTCCTCCAACTTGCCTAGACGTGTGCTTCAGGGATCATTGCCTCGCATAGCAAGGATGTGTTCCATTACCATTGCCCTGACACCCCTCCCTTCTGCACCAGCTTCTCTACATTATAATGGCAGCTTTTGCTCTCGGAGCTGGTAGGAGCCTAGTGCAGTGGTTGCACCATCTAGTGACAATTACCGAAATGGAGAAAACTGCAGTGCAAGGTGCTGGTGGAGAGCTTCGCAACTGATTAAAGTCTATATGAAAGAAGCCAGCAGTAATTAAAACCAAGGAAAGTATACGGGATATATGGAGTTTGTGGGTTCTAATCCAACCGGTGGCATGTGGCTGTTTTTTCTTCTACTTCCTAGTCATTTTTCTTTCGTGTAAAAAAAAAAACGATTATGCTGCTAATTTCTCATCAATCAACAGAAATAAAATCCATGCTGCGCTTAAGTACTCCACTGCAAGAATCATGCGTGTTGACCCATGTTTCCGCTTCTGAAGGTGTTCTTGCTCTCGTTCCTCTTCTGTGGTCAAATATCTTGCCCGAGACTTCCTTAGGCGATCATTCTGTTGATCCTCTTCTGTGGTAAGGATCTTGCCTATAGCTTGAAAGCGACCGCATTCTCTGTGGCTGGCAGCAGATTTGTGCAAGGTTCTACTGATGTCGACACCATTGTGCTAGGTCATAGGAACACAGTTAGTGTGTGAAATTTTCAGAGGCGAGTCAAAATGGTCATTCCATCTCGAGCGACAGGCATTAGAGACTTTCCCGCCACCAGTGTGCACCCGTTGATTGGTCCCGACGCAGTAGGCGTATGGCACCGCGTGGCACCATCTGGCGCCGGTGCCCTCATGGCAATTCTTGTGCAGAGATCCGCGTACCGCGTGTGCGTATGTGCTGGAAGCTCCTCTGGCCTGCCATTGCATAGTTTAACAAGAATTTCCTTTGGGATGCCGCGAGTGTGTGCCTTCGCAACATCTTTATTTTAGGTGACAATTTAAAATCCCGAGTTGACCCAGCTGAAATTGACAATATCATGAACTAGCACTTACAAGAAACAGGAAATGAGAATTTTATGCAGGTCCTAGAAGTGCAGCTTTGGACGGACAAAACTCGCGGGCAAAGAGCGGCGAAAATGTAGTCATTAAATGCATTCCTGCATTAATATAAACAGCCCCCATGGTTTCCTTGGTTCCAAAACTGTTGGCTTCTTTCACATATAATAACGAGCTCGTCAATTCTATACCCCCCTTTCCCAATTGTAATCTAGTGGTGTTGGGTGCAGCTACCTTATAGCCAGTGCTAGCCAGTATCTGCACAATGGGCAGATATGGGAAGTTTGTTCAGGCTTATAGTTAGTTTTATTCAGCTGTTCAAATATAAACTAAAACAGTACCAGGCGGAAATGCCGCAGACCTTTGTCAATTCAGCAATTGCCAATTTTGTTTGGAGTAAAAAATGCAAAATTATCTTCTGCAAAGAGCACTGCAGCTTTTCTTGCATTCTCTGCTAGGCAATTTAAATGGATTGCATAGTGTGCACATATTAATGTTTGCACTTGCTGAAAGAGCAGAGCATCTGGAAACTGTTCACATAGCTTCACTAATGTCTCGTGACTAGGACACGAGGCCAACTGCCAAGGGCATAAAAAAAAAAAAAAACAGCTGCCATCTAGCTGGTTGAAAGCGACAGCTCAAATCCTAGGTTGGCATGTGCAAAGCAGCAGTTTTCTGGGACGATGACATATGCTAAGCTAAAAGTGCCTCTTGGAGAGGCTTGTGGCTCTCAGCTACATTGAGCTTTCCAAAATTGATGAGTAACTGGGAAGCCTTGCCAAGTGATTATGAAGACAATGCAGTGCATACTTGGAGAGTTTCTGAGCAGATGAAACCTATTTTATCAGATGATGAGCGCTGCAAGTAGCTTGCCTGCTTGAATGAACTTAAAGTCCTTTGAAGTAGACTGGGGCAACGCTGCCAAACCCTTCTGCTGCTTTTCTTAAATCCTAGGCACTATCAGCTCAGATGGTAAGCAGTTATGGGAGATTTTATTCTGATGAAGCTGTTCAACTATGTAGGATACCTTGTGAAACGAGGTGACACAGATATTTTGAATAACTAGTAACTTGACAGTGGTGTGCTGAAAAAGCATTACGACAAACTGCACAGTACTGCAGCGGGTAAATGGCAACATGCTGCTGTTTGGCCGATGATGCCTGCAGCATTGTGTTGCGCGGCTACGGTAGTCGGAACTGGGCGCCCAGAGACAGAAACCTTCCTAACAGTTTCCACCTTCTTCCGCCACTTTACATTGCAATTCATGCATATGCCAGTGCGCACTGTTTCCAAGGTGCTACATATCTAACTGCATTGTAACATTTTTTTATCTTCCAGTGCAGCAAGTCCTGGACAACTATATTCTGAAGCTGCTGCAAGGATGATCTCAGGCTCTGTGCCATTAAAGCAATGCTTACCATTGAAGATTGTGCAGTTACTGGGAAAGTGCAAAAGTAATTGGCAGCCAGTCATGCTGCTGCTAATTTCATATATCAAGGATGATCCTGGCTATGCAGTTGCAACTTTGCAGATGTCTGCAGACTAGGGGTGTACGAATATTTGACAATTTCGAATATTCAGTCGAATGGCAAAATATTCGATTTTTGATTCGACCTGAATGTCTGGTTTTCGAAATCTCGAATTATTCATCTCAATAATGTTTCTGGAAGGCTTGTTTCATGTGGTTTGAGTTCAGCATACCTCCTCCGGCATGGCACTGCGGCACATGCGCAGCCAAAGCCCAGACTCCATGGAGACTTCCTAAGCGAATGCGTTGTGCCGACAGCATCTGTCGCAGCCACTCTTCTTCACGTGAAATTCTCTAATCAAGTGAGATGACGCTAGCACAAAAGGGAGCTAGCATGAGACAATAGACATGAGTGCCTCTTCCCGATGCCTGCAGGGTGGCACTACTTCAAAGCAACAGGAGTGCAATAACACAGTTGAAATGAAAAGCAGCAGTCTGAGGTCCCACGGAGAAGTCTCACACCCCACAAATACAGTGGCACAACATGTAGGTCATCTCCCCCAATCTGTCAGATGGAAATTTTTTTGCAGGAAGTCAACACAGCTTCAATGGGATAGACAAAGCTTCGATACTTTTTTTTTTTTTTTTCATGTAATGGTCTTGCGTGCTAGAAAAATAAGATTTTGAAAATGGCTTCTTGTGCCGTTCAACCTTTTTTGTGAGCCAGAAGTTTTCGAAATGTTCATTTTTAATTTGCTCCAAATTTGAATTTTTTTCACACGTCTGTGGTGTGAGGATACCAGAGATAGTCTTCACTGTATATGTTTCGCTGTATGCTGCCAATGTCAAACAGGACATACAAAAGGGGTGCGCTTACAAGTTGGCAGTGATAAGTTGAAAGTATCTTTGACAGCATTCAGTTGGAAATAAAGCACCTGAAGCTACTGAGGCTGGTAGCCACATTACACGGCGCATGTTTCACAGCCATGTTTCAGAGGTGATGAAACAGATTCACAAATGCTTATTCAAGGTGCTTTACTTGTACCCGTGGTACTCACTCTTTCAATTGCACAAAACAAAACTTCATATCATAGCCAACTTAGCATGACATGTTGAAAAATATGTTTTACACATGATGCACAAGGAAATGAGAAAAAGAAAAAGCAATGCTGCCTTGCAGGACAGTGCTGATGAGATACGGTTAGAGTGACTCTTGGAGTAATCACTGAAAATGGTAGTAAACTGCACTCCCAAGCAGTCTTTGGAGGCCATGCTGCTTTTCTTTTATATCCTCCTCTTCTGTGTGCTGATGTACAAGACTGAAAGAAATAAACAAAAAACCATCAAGGTTCTACACTAATAAGGTCACTCGGGAGTTTAATGGTGAGGAAAAAGTGCACGCAATGCACTGCAAAATGATGTTTCAAATAGCAGCTTCACAGCAAAACTGCCATCGTTCCAAGACGGCACACTAAAGGGCCTGCAGAAACAGCCGACAGTTTCCTGGTGAGGAAATGTGTGTCCCACACGCACTCAACATAACAGCACTGGTCTCTGCACAAAACATGACTTCGAAAGCAAGCAACACACCAAGTAATGTAAAGGTTTGGCTCTTGTTTTGAAGAGTTCGTCAAGGCAGAAAGGAAATAAAGTGCTGCATGGACGTATGCAAAAAAAAAAAAAAAAGAAGGCAACGGGATAAAGTGCTAACAATAGGCAAGTGGATAAAGGAAATAACAATAACGAAAGCCAAGTTTCTGCTCTAGCAATTATTTTTGTTTGCTTTATCACTCCGCGTAGCACTAACTTTCCCTAAGTGCGTTTGCTGGTTTATTGACGGTAGCAGCAGCACACAAGGGCTGGCACATAATCACCGCAGTTGCCGGCATCACTGCGGTGAATCACGTGCAGGTGGTTTAAAATTAGGCTAGAAGCCCTTCAAGCTTTCTCCTTCGGTAACGGAACAACATTTGGCTTCAATCGCTCGTCCGATACAAGTGGTGGGCTAATTCTTTCGGTTGAAAACAGACACATCACTGCACGAGTGATGCGCAAATATTGAATAAACTAGCTCTCCTCAATAACTGCTTTTGGCCTCCTTACAACGACTTGCCGGTCCAAGTATGACAGCCACATGACATAACAAAAATATTTTTCAGATGTCGCAGATTTGCTCCAGAGGCTGCAGCTCACCGTTATTTCCTCGAATAAAAGCGTCGCCGTACTTGTTCTTCAGCTGACCATTTACGTACTCTTCAGTCTGTTCAAGGGCAATGTTCATGTAGCCGTCGAGACATGCAAGAACACCTACGAGAGAGAGAAGTACAGGAGAATGTGACTGTAGCAGGGCAGTAGCATCAAGTGAGCATGCACCAAAAGCACAGTCATATTACCTCGGTAATCCAAGCCAGAGTTTAACTTGACGACAACAGGTCGACCGATGATTTGCTTCAGAAATTCACTGGGTGTTTGGCGTCGACTCATTGTTGCGCTGCACACACGCCTGCGTAAACAAACCTGATTTGAAATACGGAACAAGAAATATACAACGACCACTGAGTCTGACCAACGCTCATATATGAAGTTGAAAATAACACTCGCAAAACAAAAAACCATACCCGAAGGTTGCTCCAAATGCGCAGTGAATAAAACGCCGGAAAGCAAGCACGCAACACTTCAAGCCTTGAATGCCAACTGGTTTGGATTACGATTTGGATTGTAGCGGCACAGAGCTGGCTTATAAGGCCCATTGTTGCATGTTTTTTTCTTCAGAGCCGCTAGGCAGCGGCTCTCGTGGCTCAAAAGGGCTGAAAACGTATTTAAAGAAAATGACAAATTTTAGTGTCAATTTATAACACAGGTAAATAAAAATAAAGAAAAGAAGCTAAGCATGGTGGCAACTGCCACTATACCACGTTTCAAAGGGGACGCCCCTATCCCGAAGCTACTAGAGTTACTGTAAAGGAAAACTTTCTTTCTTTCTTTCCTTCCTCCATGTACTAGGCAGAGCAACGGGCCCCCTATCCTCCATCCGTCCATCGTAGCGTTCACAAATGAAAAATGAACGGTGCTAGAGTGCCGCACAGAAGGAAAGGCAAAAGCGAAAATGCTTTTAACGTTGCTGTTTAAACAATGCATGCTTAATTCTCACTCACGGCGTATTCCTATCGGCGATCTCCAGTACGCTTCTTTTAAAGGCCTGTGTCCTAAGAGCATTTGACGTGAAGACATTTGACCTAAAGGCCTTCGACCTTAAGCCTTTCACGCTTGGGGAAAGCATTTTCTGCAGGGAAGACCAGGAAAGGGAGCCGGTTTAGTACTCGTGTAATCGCACCTCGCAGGTAGCGCCACGAGAACTGACGCACTCGAATCGAGTTCACGTAAACAGAGGGTCGACGAGTTGGGCTGGCCTTGCTCAGCTCGATCCCCTGACTCAACCCGCCGATGTCGGGTTCACGTAAACGAGGCTATAGTCGTGGATATTGGAGCCACAGAGGTTGGAGAAGCAGAACCGAAGCCGATCACACGTCAATCGTCAACGACCATTTCCTTCCACCATGCCAGTGGCCGATCTGTGACCACGTGCTGTACCCTAATGGAGTGCAACTGTGCGTGCAAATAACGCACTTTTTTTTTACTTTCTAACTTTAGTATAAACCTATTATCCTAGGGCAAACTAAAATTAAAGATATGTCTACTTAGTTAATGTCTTAAGATGACGTAGTCGAGAAACGCTCATGTCAGCGGACGGCGTCGCATGGTCGTTTTAAAAGCGAAAAAAAAAAAAGCAACGATTTCAAACGGGGTTATTATCTGCTGACTCAATATTGCATACTCATGTAATCAAGACAAGCCATCGAAGAGTCTGCAGCTCTGTACCCAATCGCAGTGGGAGGCCGCGCTACTCAGACGTTCAACTCCGAGTCCCGGAGCGGGCCGAAGAGGCCGCCGAACATCGTCGGTCGGCCACCTGGCGTTCGGCCTAGAAGAGGAGCACACCGCGGGGAGGGGAACACCACCCCAACCCGTCCTAAGACCTCTTCTTTAATAAAGATTACCTCCTCCTCCGCAATATTGCGCCTAAACAATTCGGAATTGGCATGTGTGTTCCCTAGCAAGGGAACAGCAGTTCGCTATTGGTAGCGAGGTGCTGGAAGTAGTAAGAGAATATGTCTACTTAGGGCAGGTAGTGACCGCAGATCCGGATCAGGAGAGGGAAATAACTAGAAGAATAAGAATGGGGTGGAGCGCATATGGCAGGTTCTCTCAGATCATGAGTGGTAGCTTACCAATATCCCTGAAGAGAAAAGTATACAACAGCTGTATCCTACCGGTACTCACAAATGGGGCAGAAACGTGGAGGCTAACAAAGAGGGTTCAGCTTATGTTAAGAACAACGCAGCGAGCTATGGAAAGGAAAATGATAGGTGTAACGTTAAGAGATCGAAAGCGGGCGGAGTGGGTGAGGGAACAAACGCGGGTTAATGACAACTTAGTTGAAATCAAGAGGAAGAAATGGGTTGCAGAAGAACTTGAAATGGGCTTGGGCAGGGCATGTAATGCGAAGGCAAGATAACCGCTGGTCCTTAAGGGTAACGGAGTGGATTCCAAGAGAAAGCAAACGTAGCAGGGGACGGCAGAAAGTTAGGTGGGCGGATGAGATTAAGAAGTTTGCTGGATACAGTGGCGGCAAATGACAAAGGACAGGGTTAATTGGAGAGACATGGGAGAGGCCTTTGCCCTGCAGTGGGTGTAGTCAGGCTGATGATGATGATGATGATGTGTAAGCAAGAAAAATTACAATCGGGCAGCTTCTTCATATTCTTTTCACAAGCCCTTTTAAGACTGTCATCCCTTCCGACGGAAGATGGTTGGTTGGTTGGTTTATGGGGTTTAACGTCCCAAAGCGACTAAGGCTATGAGAGACGCCGTAGTGGAGGGCTCCGGATATTTCGACCACCTGGGGTTCTTTAACGTGCACTGACATCGCACAGTACACGGGCCTCTAGAATTTCTCCTCCAAAGAAATTCAATCGCCGCGGCCGGGATCGAACCCACGTCTTTCGGGTCAGCAGCCGAGCACCATAACCACTGAGCCACCGCGGCGGTCCTTCCGACGAAAGACTGACCTCGTGCCTGTCGCCGCAACCCTGCAATGAGTTTATCCAACACTTCGGCAGACATGTGAAGGAAGAAACTGTGAAGAAATCAATGAAGTAACATTTTGGCATTTTGTTCGACAGCACTGCAGACGTTTCGCACGACAAGTAATATGTCATGTGCGCATCAGTGATGACAAAATGACAGTAATAGAGTCATTCTGAACATTTTTCCCATACAAGGAAAACCCGCTATTAAGCTTACATAACGTTTACTCAAACAATTCGAAGACGACAGTTCGGACATAAACTGATGGGAAAATGCATATGAAAATTGGTTTTCGAGGAAAAGAAATGGCGCAGTAACTGTCTCACGTAACTCGGCGGACACCCGAACCGCGCCGCAAGGCAAGGGATGAAAGAGGGAGTGAAACTGATGGCGCACAAGCCGGAATTAAGCAAGTCAATTCGAAGGCCCGCTTTATGCACTGTGCAAATCATTCCCCGAATCTTTGCGGAGTGCATTCACTTGAAAGCGGCAACGCATGCGCGATGTTTTTTGGGACTTTTGAAGCTATGTACATGTTTTTTTTTTCTCGACCTCGTCTCAACAACGGGAACTTAGCTGAATGATTCCGGTGTGGCAGTCAAAAATCTCAGCCAGACGAGGTGGAGCGCTCACTATATACGAAGCAGTGCGTGGAACAGGAATGAGCTACAAGCAGATAATCTCAGCACTGCAAGCACTGCTAGACGCCAAGTAGAACGTGGAGACAGGGCGAACACACCGAGTTTGGTCACTGCAGCATGCGCCTTTTCTTTTCTGGGTTTTCTGTACTTGTGAGAAGTCAACCAAGCACAGAAGTGGTTACAGACGGCAAGAATCAGCCTCCAGCACTGCACTCTGAATCTCAGACCATTAAGGATGTCCCTGGAAGGGCAGCGCGTTGAAGTGTTGGAAAAGGCCATCGCGCAAGCCATAAATGGTTGGCGTCACCTTTTAAACTCCGTGTTTGGAAACGTTCACCCCATCAATATAGAGCAACAATGTGATAAATGAGCTATTTTGCCCTTCACTGATTAATGAAGCATAAAGGAAGATTCTCCTCTATTCAACTCACATTTGAAATAAAGTTTCTTGGTCTCAATGCTCCCCATATTTTGAGATGGAGTAAAAAAAAAAACGAAAATTTACAAGGCACTTAATTACATTTCGTGTTGAGCCTGAAGTCCGCAGGCGTGCTTCTTCTCTTCCGTCACTGCTGCTCGTTTACGCTGAAGCTATGAAGCCGCCGATGCTCCATCTTCAACGATATACTTCCGTGGTTGCCCTCTCCGCTAGCTGGGAGCTGTCTAGACACGTCTGCACCCAACTAAGCGTATTTATCAACTGACGCAGAGTCCGACACCGCGCTCGGGCATGTCACGTGACCAGCGCATCTGCAAACTCGGCCATGTCACGTGATCTTGTGACGTCACACAGAAACAGGGATGAATTTATTGAAAAAAAAAATGGCTGGTTTTGGCTTGGTTTTGTGGGGTTTAGCGTCCCAACGAGACTCAGGCTTTGAGGCTTCGGATAATTTCGACCACCTGGGGATCTTTAACGTGCACTGACGTCGCACATCACATCACACTGGCCTGTCATCAGTCGTTACGGTACTCCGAATCCAAATCTCTTAGCAATAAATGCATCTTTCGCCGCTCCAGACAGGCGACAACAAAGCCACGAATTGACGAACTAACAGATTTTGCTAACGAAAAAAAATTGATAGAGTTGTCCCCAGTGTCCCTGTAGTTAACCGTTGAACTTTCTTCCCATTCAGGTGAAGACGAATGCTTCAGGAGGCCAGTTTATGACGGCACCAGCTGTTGGCGATGACCTGCACGTTGCTTTGGTCGCGGAAACCTTGACTGATGAAGCAGAGGTGGAGGCATATAGTGTAGAGCCGATTTAAGGGCAGCCGCTTGAATAAACAGTTTGCAATGAATGCTTCACATAACGATATCATCAGCGTACACCAAAACCTTAATCCCAGGTATAATGTACACGGCCCTTCGTTTCAGGTAAAGCTCGGTTTTGCACAATTTCTGCACTCTGAAAGTTTTCTGAAAAATAGGGTACCCGAATAGCATCCTCAAATAAGTCTGGCCTTTAAGTCAGCGTTTTCAGTTGGCTAATGATTTTCAGCCTTCTTCAGAGCGCTTTATCCGTGGCATGTGTTCATCTGATAGGTTCAAAAATTACGTCTTAGAAGACCAAACACAGGCATTGTTACATCCTTTATTGCTGGTGGCAGGGCTGCTGTTATAGATTGTCCCGCTATAACAGGTATCGACGGGTCGTCATAGTTCCATAATTGTGTCAAGCGCCATCCAGGTTATTGGAAGTGGTCCTGCTCCAGATATTGCGCGTTTAGAACGGCGCCGTGTTGCTAAGTGAATTTTTTCGCAGTGTACAAAGGCAGGTGTGCGTACTTCAGTACAAACGCAGAAATGTGTTCTCTAGCGACTGTAATGTACACGACGAAATTGTTGTTACATGTGGGAAAAGAAATGGTTTTATGGGGTTTAACGTCCCAAAGCGACTCAGGCTATATGCATACTTTAATACAAACGCAGAAATGTGTCCTCTAGCGATGGTAATGTACACAACGAAATTATTGTTACATGTGAGAAAAGAAATGGTTTGGTTTATGACGTTTAACGTCCCAAAGCGACTAAGACTATGAGAGACGCCGTAGCGGAGGGCTCCGGAAATTTCGACCACCTGGGGTTCTTTAACGTGCACTGGCATCGCACAGTACACGGGCCTCTAGAAAAGAAATGTTTGCTCTGGTCGTGGCTCTGGTACATATTTTCATGGAGAAAGAAACCATCCATTAATGAATGATGAGCTAAAAATTAAGCATTTTATGCCCCAAAAGAAAGAAAAGAATACTGACAGTCAGTTATCTTTGCAGGAAATGATGACCAAGACAAGCTTGAATTATGGAACACCTTGCTGAAAAACCCTATTTGTACCCGAATTTGAAGTAAAGAAGTAGCGCTCGATTTTCATTCCCGATTTTCGAAAATGATAAAACCAATACCGGCCCCTGTACCATACTGCACATATGAACAATAACCCGCCTTAAACGAAGGATTATAGAGAGCTGCGTTTATTCTATACTTTACTTGACCGCGTAAGCTTGCAGTGCATCTAATAGAACAGAAGAAAAAAAAAAACGTGAGCTCTGGGTTTCGAAGCTGTCGTTGAATATTTCCATACCACGTTAATTTCTACTTCTCATGAGCAAAGTGCCATCTATGGTCTTGATAAGTAGTTGCTTTTCCTCCATTGCCGCATTATTCCCAGTTCTCCAAGTGGGACGCTCGCCAAACGCATTCGTATTGCGCCCATACAAAAATATGTAAGTTCACGCGCTAACGTGTCGTTGGGTGCAGCTGTTGCAAAAATGCACTCCGATCGACTGCCTGCAAAAACCCCTGTGTTTTATCTCAGATGTCGCGATGTCGCCTTCCTCGTCTGCTCTCCGTTCCTTCCGGTTTCTCGTTATCACCTTCCAACCTCTCCTGGATGACCTGAATGACCTCTCCTCAAACCTGCAAGGCCATGTAGTACGCATTGTAGGGGCACTGCGGACAAATAGAAGTTGGTCTGTATCGATAGGGTTCTAATCAAAAAGAGACCACTCTCACCTAAAATGGAGCTGTTATAGAAAAGCAAGAAAGAAAAAAAAAAACGAAATGCAGGTGTCGCCATACCCGGCCGATTTCGCAAGTAAAATGCTTACGTCGACGCTGGTTTTCGGTCGCGGATCCCAGAGGCTATGCTACACCGCCATTCACTTCAATACGGTGATATCGCGTAATTTTCCGGTAGGACGTCAGGAGTTTGAATCAGTTGGCAGATTTTTAAACCCAATTTTCTCGGCGATAAATGCGTATTTTTCCGCGGAACAAACGTCAACACAGCCAGAAATAGCCAAAAAAATCCATTTTTACCGAGAACAATGGTTACCGTCAAACCTCGTTGTTGCTAACATGTCAAAAATCGTAAAATAGTTTCCGCTCCGTTTCGAAGGAATTCGCTGTGATTCCGGAGGCCGGAAAAACCGAGCACCAGTTAGGTTGGCCATGCCGTGCGGAAAATGGTACGTCAGAGCGAAATGTATCACGTTTTCACAGCCTCCGTGACCGCCAACATGAACAACCGCAAGGCTGCAACTGTCCACGCCGCTGCTTTCGGGGCGCTCTAGACAGCTGCGGAAGGCGTAACGCGTTCTGACCACCTGGCTCCAACCCTTCACGTCGCTGTAGCTTTCGTGGCGCTGTTGGCGAGTGCTAGGTGAACCAGATAATGCGTGAGCCTTGGCGCGAACGCTTGCCGCACCGCCACCAGTCACTTGTGTAGTGCAGCAAAGCCTGCCGCCTGCCATTTGAGCGTGCATCACTTCGCGCTGAAGAGTTCGATACATACGTTTTAGGACCAACCGCATTCGATATATATATGCTATTTCACGTGTTTATTAAAAATATTTAGGAAGCGTTCAAATATAGCTGAGTGCACGAGTGCACTTATAACGAACGCTCGGTTATTAGAACGAGGGTGGAGTACCGCCAAAATATGTATTAGGGCTATAGAACTGCGGTTCAAATAAAACGGACAACCGTGATCGCACCACGGACGCACCGTAAACTCACCCCCGCCGTAACGAGGACGCACAATAAATTCTCCACTGTCCTTTCTTGCTATCGCTCTCCTATACTTCTCATCACTATCCTCTCCCTTTCCCTTCTGCCGGCTGCAGCTCAGGTGCTTAAGATATTAGATAGGAGTTGCCGCGGCAGCCAACATTCTTTTTCTTCACATTTTTTTCTTTTTTTTTTTAAATAAACATCTACCACCGCCACGCACAGTAAACTCAGCCCCGCTGCCAAAAAAAAAAAAAGAAACGACCACTCGTAAGAAAAGAGAGGGAGAGAGAGAGAGACACAAGTGTAAAATGTTCTGCAGTACTGGCATAGCACAAAGACTGAACTAACTGAACCTCGTTGCAAGGCAAAGTCTCGCCTCGTCCAAACGCAACCACCCGTCCACAGCGTCGCTCGGATAGCAGTGGGTTATGCCCTGACGTTTACAACGGGTTCCGCGGTACGCCGAACGGTGGCGCCATTGCTCCGTATAAGCTGCAGTATAAGAGGCAGTACAAGGGGATATGGGCTGGGCATCGTTCGAGGCACGGGAAGCTAAGAGTAAAATACTATATGAAGAACGCCTGAGGAAATTGGACGATAACAGATGGGCAGCTAAGGTATTTAAATATTTATACAGAAAGAACGTTGACTCACAGTGGCGGAAAAGAACTAGAAAACTAACCAGTAAGTATGCCGGTCATGAGGACGGAGAAAGAAAGAGCATTAAACGACAGGTTAAAAACGCGGAAGTTAAAAATTGGATGAATTCAATGGAAGAGAAACATAGTGTAGAACTATATCGATTCTGGAAAAGGCAGATCAGGAAAGAATTTTTCTATGATAACTCAAGAGGCAGTGCCCTACTTTTTGAAGCTAGATCAGGGTGTCTTAGAACGCGCAGCTACAAAAAGAAATTTAACGAAGAAGATGACACATGTGCAGTGTGTGGTAGATCTGTGGAAACAATTGAACACCTCATAATCAAATGTGATGGTATCCATCCGGATGTCGATGCAGGCACAGTCACTCTTTCTGAGGCCCTAGGGTTTAAAGATAACAATGGTCATGTAAATAAATCTGCAGTGGAAGTCAGCAAAAAGCGATTGGAGGATTGGTGGCTGAAAAGCAGAGATGTGGCATAAGGTTAGAATAGTAGGAAACCGTAGGCAAAGGTGATGGAGAATCTTAATGAGAATTGCCAACACAGTAAACAAAAAAAAATAATAAATAAAGAAAAGCTGAGCATGGTGGCAATTGCCACCACCCCGTTTCAAAGGGGGCGCTCCTATCCATCCATCCATCCATCCAGCTAAAGTTTAAGTCTGAGCCATGCCGGGGAGCTCGGATTCCGCAACGCGCATGGCACTGCCGGTTCGCTCACACGTCGGGAGGACTGCATGCGCCGCAGATCCAGTGCAGAGCGTATTCTTCTTCGCCGCGCGCTGGCTTCATCCACCACGGCGCTACGAAGACAGACGGCGTTGACGCATGCGCTGCTCCGGCGGCAGCGCAAGACGTAAGCACCAGGAGTCAGACGGAAAGGTTCGCCAAAGTTCGCCTGCGTGTTCTCCCTTGGGTTCTCCTCCAGTTAGGCGCCGCGTTCTCTCTCCTTTCTAGCGCCAAGGCCACCCTCGGCGCGCTGACAACGGGAGCTAACAGCATTTCATGCTTACACGCGAGCTTCCCGCCAGTGCGGAGACTGAAGAGCGTCTCCCAGTTCCCGTGATCGCCCCCAAATACCCTCCAGAAATAATACAAAGGCGGCATTGAAATTTCAGTTAACCGCCGGCCAAGCGCGCCTCGACAAGCTAAAAGGTCAATCAGTGCGTGCGTGTGTGCCGGTTGGGCAAAGCGTCCAAAGTGGAAGCAGAAGCCTATAGTAAGCGCGACACAGGGGCAGAACGCTATATTGGGGCGAGTCGGTGTTTATTCTGACGACCAGAGCGAAATTCGACAGGGGACACAAAGAAAAGCGCACGTGTTGTCTTTTGTTTCTGCCCCTTGTCGAATTTCGCGCTGGTCGTCAGGATTAACAGGGGCAGCGTTGAAAGAGAAACTACTGCGCACAGCCTCTGATCAGCAATGACAGCGACTTGAGATGTTTGAATACCAGTCGAAGTAGGACCTCTTGGCCCACCCGGTCACGTCGCGCGCGTCGCCTGCGCAACTGAAACTCCGCTTTCTGCGCTGCTGCCGCGTGCAGGCATCCCACCGACTGCAGGCGCGCATGCGAAGCAGTAGCTGCATCTCTACATTCTTAGAACTTTGTAGAGGAGCGAAGACGACGACGCTGACCTACCGTTAACAATCCCCCACCGCCGGTATGTGCCAATGCTTCAGAGACAATAGCAACATTTGCCGTGAACGCTTCAATTGCGCTCATACACAGCAAGAGCCTCGGCCGGCAGCACATGCATGGCGGAGAGCTTAGAAATCGGCTTGACGGAGTCTGCCTTGAAGAAACAAACGTATTTCAAAAGTACTTTTTAAAGAAATAAACGCCGCTTTTTTTTTTTTTCGAGAGTGTTTTTTGCGTAAGAGGGCAAGTCCACTTACTACGAACTTCGGATACAACGAACGCCATCCGCGTGACAGTCAGCTTCGTTATAAGTTATCTCGACTGTAGTAAATTTTTTGTAATATCCATGCTTGTTATATCGAGGTTTCACTGTAGATGGAGCTGTCCTCATTGTCCCTTTAAAGAACTCTGCAGTGAAGTTGATCGTAAAAGCATTGCCACGAAATGAGAACGTAGAAGGAGGTGCGAATCTCGCTCGCAAGTCACTAGAACTTATTTATGCATACAAAAAAAAAAAAAAAAGGTTCAATCGTGGATAGCTTTCTTTGCACTGCTTTTTCTTCCCTTATCCTATGCCCGCAGTGGTGCTTCTCCTCAATAAAAATCTTTCCGCAGTAAAGCACGCTTTACAAAAAAAAAAAAAAAGTGGTTCTAAAGGTAGGGGCCCTGAGGTCAACAGCATGCAATTGTTGTTAGTAGAACTCGATTGTATGGCGCTTTCTGGCTATGTTGACGTCGTTTCTCGGGTAGCAATACGAGCATTTATGGCTGAGGAATTCGCAGTTAAACATTTTCCTGTCACTCGATTCAAACCTGTGACGTCTGCACCCAAAATGACCCCGTGGTCGCCGTAGTGTAATGAATGGTGGTGTAACACGTCTGTGATCCGCGAAAAAAACTTGTGGACGCACCGCAGTTGACTTTCAAAATTGGCCGGTGGAGGCGACACCTGCATTGCTTTATTTGGCCTTTCCTAGACTACAGAAACTCCGTTTTTGGTGAAAACTGACGCCAATGTCGTTAGAATGCTGTAATCTACCGATGCAGGCCGACTTCAATTCGTCCCCAGTGTCCATTAAAAAAAGTATTTCAAGGAAGAGTGTTGAAGACAGCAAATTATTCAGAAGTCACAGTTGATAGGCAACATAGTTTTGTTACACGGTAGAAATTAAAAGACACAACCGCTTGAAGTAGAAAAAGAAGACGACAGGTAAGCCAGGCATTCCCCCGCCGTGGTTATGTGCCGTTCAGCCCGAGGACATCATCATCATCATCATCAAGTGAGCCGAACTACTACACACGGTATGCAATCGTGTAAATCGCATCGATACACGTGTGTAAATACAAATGCAGCGCTCTCAATCATTCGAGGGTCAAGGCTGTAGACAGCGAGAGGGCGAGAACACCATCTCTCTTCACCCCCTAAATTTTGATGGATGAATCTATTTTCTCTCCTCCTCCTCCTTGCGGTGTCATCGATGTATTTGGAGTTCTTTCGAGGACGCGAGATTAAACTCCGGCTGCGGCGGCCGCGAGATGAAACGCAAAAGGCGTCTGTGCGCTGCGGAATGTCAGCGAACGTAAAAGAACCCTAAATAATCGAAATTATTAAGGACGTTCACTACGGCACCTCTTCCTTATTTTACTCCCTCTTCTCATCACTTTACCTCACGACGTGGTTGAGGTGTCCGCCGAAAAGTGAGACGGTTACTGCGGATTTCCTTTTGTTCAAAACCAATTTTCGCCCGCAATTCATTCTCTCCATCAGTTACTTCACGGCATGGTTTAGGTGTCCAGCAAGAGTACGACAATTGCCACGCTTTTCTTTCTTTATAATTCACTTCCCCAACCTGCGCTGTCATAATACAGGTCCTAAAAGATGAAGATAATAGAATAGCAGGGCTACGGTAGTTCTGAAGGTGACCGTGCTACCTTCATTTCAATTTTTTTCCATGGCACATACATCTATAATTTAAAACTCATGATGAAGATTTGAAGACAACGGTTGACCTACGTCAAGCGCGTAGTGCCCTGAAATTTCTATCCTGTTGTATGTCCCTAGCTACGTGCGCTCTGCTGAGCCGTTGTTGACCCATACAGCGAGCGTTCCGGACTTTTCCAGGGAGCACCTCCGTGGATCAGCATCCTTAACCCCGTCTGCGTAACCTGCTTGTCACTTTCCCTAAGCGCAGCAGCCGGCGGAGAATGCCATAAAGCCTTGTAGGGGGAAAGCAAGAGGAGGTCCGCGCCGGGGACACCAGCGACAAGCGCCGACCAAGGCTCACCCCCGCCCGCAATCTCTGCCGCTTGGACGCACGCCTACGCACGCACAGCGAAGAGCGGTGTGGAAAGAGAAAGAGCGTGAGGAAGAGAGAGAGAGATGTAGTCATTCACCGAGCCCCCTAGCGGGAGTTTTATTAACTACCCCCCGCGGCGCGGAACAATAGCCCGCGAGCGCGGAGTGCGCGCGCGTGTAACGTGCAGGGGCGGCCCGCGTGTCGCTCCCGGAGGAGACAAAAGGGCGCGCCGGCTTGGGCGACGCGGTTCTCGATCCGCGATCGCCCGCGCTGATGCACGCCGCCACTCTTCTGCTGCCGCCGCCCCCCTCGTTCCTGGCCACAGCGCGCTGCCGACGCGAGGAGAGCTGTCGGCTGCCGCTTTCCGCGCGAGCCGCATATCTCAGAACTTAGTGCTCAGCCGTTCTGCCATAGCTGAGTCAATGGACACTACGAATCGCGTGTCTATTAGCCACATGGGCAGGTACCACCTCTTTCCTCTCGGCTTCTTTGCGATAAATTTTCTCTGAAGCAAAACGGCGCCAACGTCATTGAAAACATGATCTTTTTCATTTGGGCTTGGTGGCTGAAAATGGGTTAGGGGGATTTAGAAAACATTTTAGTGCGCTTGCACTTGTAGTGGTCATTCCCCGCCTTTAACCGTTGTTTGACTGCAGCCTGCTTCTGCCAGGTTTCCGCCATGGCGGCAACCTGCCCAGATGACGTATGTATGTATGTGTGTGTATATATATATATATATATATATATATATATATATATATATACACCCGACGGTTTTGAAGTGACCAAGGAAACCCATCGCACGCTTCTGGCAGCTATGTGCAGTGTAACAAGAATTAACCGAGGCTTAACTCCGCTTAAACCGATGTGTGACGTGCGAAAGCGCAGTAACGTAAATGGTGACGCCACAATCGACACCTTAGCAACGAGATGGCGCAAATCTGTAAGATGTGAACAACTTTTTCTTGGTGGCCCGGAGCAAATTTTCGAAAATGACCGGGACAGATTTGGAGGTCGCCATCGTGTAGGGCATCGTCAATTATTGTTGGAAATCGATTTTGGTCCAAATCGGCCAAGGTCAAATTTCGGGGTGACCGAAGCCAAATATTGGCAATGGCCCTGACGAAACTGGGATGTCGTCATCGTGCCGGGGACGCTCAGTGATGGTTGAACATTGGTTTTGGTCCAAATCGGCCGAGGTTAAATTTCTGGGGTGTCCCGGACGAAATTTTCGCAATGGCCCTGGCCAACTTTGGAGTTCGCCATCCTGTCGTGCGCGCCCAGTTGTGGCTGGACATTAGTTTTAGTTGAAATTATGTAAGATGAAATTTCGGGGGTGGCTCGGGCCAAAATCTTGCCGCTTGGCGTCACTGTTGCTATGGCGACCAGCAATGCACAAGCAAGATTTTTGGTCGGCTCCGACGAGTGTTTTCGCACTAAAAATCCCCCTACAGGAAGCGCTCGTCCACGGCCGGCTGCATCCGGCAAACGGTACTTTCATGAGAGCTCGCTTTCATGCCCAATTCACGTCCATCCCTATCGGCACTCCCCGCTGTGGTGGCTCTGTGGTTAGGCGCCCGGCTACTGCTCTGGCTGGTGTTCCTAGGTTCGAAACTGACCGCGGCGGCCGCGTTCCGATGGAGGCTAAACGCAAAAAAAAAAAAGATGCCCAGGCTTAGCTTGGTTAAGCCAAGAATGCGTTGCATATTGCGCAGTCTTTTTGCGCGAGGTATTGCTTGGCGGCACTCGATTTTCTCAGCAGCTTTTCCTCCGTGACGTATGGATGGATGGATAGGAGCGCCCCCTTTGAAACGGGGCGGTGGCAGCCGCCACCATGCTCAGCCGTCCCTTTTTTTTATGCGAAGCATACTACTTTAGCTACCACTTAAGCCCTTCAACGTGGTTATGCGCCTCCAAATCACGTGATACATGACGTCACACCACGTGACACGATGACATCACGACAGTGGAGAAACGGGGGCCCACCTCGCGCCGTCGCTGTGGTTGTGCGCCTCCAAATCACGTGACACGATGACGTCACGACAGTGGAGAAACGGGGGCCCACCTCGCGCCGTCGCTGTGATTGTGCGCCTCCAAATCACGTGATACATGACGTCACAAGACGTGACTTGATGACGTCACGACAGTGGAGAAACGGGGGCCCACCTCGCGCCGTCGCTGTGGTTGTGCGCCTCCAAATTACGCGACACGATGATGCTTCGCATTCTCCAGGCTTAACCAAGTTAAGCCTCAGCCATTTTTTTCCCTTTTTTTCTTTTTTGTTTTTTTTTCCCACGTGGTTTGGTGACGTGACGTCACGTGGTTTGGTGGCTGCCCGGTCGCGCCCGAGGGCTGAACTGAGTGATTGCAATATGCTACGCATAAAAGGAGCCCGTGTGTTGTGCGATGTGAGTGCACGTTAAAGATCCCCAGGTGGTCGAAATTATTCCGGAGACCGTCACTACGGAACTTTTTTCTTCCTTTCTTCTTTCACTTTCTTGTGAAGTATTGATTTTATATTTTCTATATTTTGTATTTATCCGCTAACTATGCTGTAACCATTTCTTGTATTATTGATTTATCGAGGGTCCCGGTGCATTCTTTGACTTCGGGACCCTCGTCTGTGCATTTATGATGTTTTTTATATTTTTTGGGAACCAATAAAGCCTAACTCCTGCCTTTATTGCTTCCCTTACGGCGCGGTTCGGGTGCCCACCGACATATGTGGGACAGATACTGCCTCACTTTTTTTCCTCAAAAACCAATTTTCAATTTTTTTCTTCACTTCAGGACACTGGAACAAGATCACATCAAGTACACGGTACTTGAAGTGTTTTTTTCAGTGCTAGATGCCCGTGTACCGTGCGATGTCAGTGCACGTTAAAGAACCCCAGAAAGGTCGAAACTTCCGGAGGCCTTCACTACGGCGTCCCTCATATCTGAGTCGCTTTGGGACGTTAAACCCCATAAACCAAATCAAACCAAGCATCATGATAGAGAAACCCGCGAGTCATATCTTTTTTACAAATTTGCTACTGTTTCTGCTGATTAAAACGAAAGTCCAAGTGTACTGTCTTGTCTACCCCGCTAACACTTTTGCTTTTGATATGTGTGTTCACATTTTTGAAATTTCACTTTTTTTTCTGTATCTTTCATCGTCATTTCTGATTGTATTCAGGCAGCCAGGTGTGTCCCGTGTCTTGTTACTAGTCATGATAAGTTCATGATGGTTGCTGGCTTAAAAGCCTCCTACCAAAACGGTATTCTAGCCGCCGCGGTTGCTCAGTGGTTATGGTGCTCGGATGCTGACCCGAAAGACCCGCGTTCGATCCCGGCCGCGGCGGTCGAATTTCGATGGAGGTGAAATTCTAAAGGCCCGTGTACTGTGCGATGTCAGGGCACATTAAAGAGCCCCAGGTTGTCGGAATATCCGGAGCCCTTCACTACGGAGTTTCTCATAGCCTGAGTCGCTTAGAAATAGTACTTATCGCCGGTGCCCTTTTCTTACACCATATCGGCAGCTCGCGGGATTTCCGCGCGGTTGGGCTGCCGAAGTCGACTTTGGCCTCCGTAGCAGTGGCCGAGCGATATCGGTTGCGGAGATGCATGACGGTCTGCCATTATCCAGTTTGGACCTCGGCTGGGTCGAACTATGTATCCATTACTTGATCACCATCATCACCATCAGCCTGGCTACGCCCACTGCAGGGCAAAGGCTTCTCCCATGTCGCTCCAAATGACCCCGTCCTTTGCCAGTTGCGGCCACTCTATTCTCAATCTCATCCGCCCACCTAACTTTCTGCCACCCCCTGCTGCGACTGCGTTCTCTTGGAATCCACTCCGTTACCCTTTACGACCAGCGGTCATTTTGCCTTGATACTCTACTTGATACTCCATGGCTGAGTGGGCTTGGGGGCCGCTTGCGCTATAGTCCAAAAGTAGGCTATAGCTCTGGCGAGAAATCCGAAAAATCCGACCGAAAGGTTCGAACAATCCGACCCGGGTGGGCTAGCGACAAGCCAGTGATGTATCAGATAATGGTAAAATTGAGAACGTCAGGTAAAAATGTATGGTCACAGTGGACTTTGAACCAGGAGCCCATGTGCGGTGCGTCCGCTCGCAGCGGCCACAGAGTAGCGTCCCCAGCTGCTTCGGCAGAGGCGGTTGCTGCGACGCGTCTTTTCTTTCTTCTATCAATCCTCTCGCACTTCTTTCAGCTTTCCTCTCTCCAGTCGACAGGCGTCTGCACTCTCCTCTCCGTTCTTCGTTCAGTCGCAACTACAAACGCGGCGGACTGATTATGGCGTTCAGGTCCTGAGCACGAGTACGCAGGGATGAATCCAGGGCGCGCCGCGGCAGCGTCTCGACGGAGGTGAAGCGCATATGGGCTGTGCAATGTCAGTGCCCGTTAAAGAACCGCAGGTGGTCGCAAATCGTCAGGATCCCTCCGCTACGGCGCCTCTTACTTTCTTCCTCCTTTGACCTCCACAAAGGCCGTCGCGCAGCTCGAGCGCGGGTGCTGCACTCCAGACGAGGCGCTAAACCAGGTGTCTACTACGTTGATGTGGCTGGCCTTATACGCTCGGGCTACTACACGGCGGCGGTAGTGCGACGCAACGCACAGGTCTATGGACGATATTTCTGCGCTGAAAGTGCTCATCGGGCCGAGGAAGTCGCAACTGCCCTCGTGGTTTCCGACCCCAAATGCCGAACTGTCATCACCGATTCGAGATTCGTCTGTGAAAACTATATGCGCAGTGAAGTTGGCACACTGGCCCACCACTTGCTATACAATGCGGTCCGCGAAGCAGAACCCCGGCCTATAGGCGCATCGTGTAGGCGCCTGCCCATGAGGAACTCCCAAGGAACAAAGCGGCAAACGCCGCTGCCCACGCCCTTATCCTCCAGGCACCCACCCTCCGATCCCTCGATGAGGATTTCGGTTGACCGCTGTTACGGTTCCGAGAAATCAGACTACTGCAAAGCGGCTCCTACATTATAACCTCCCCCGACAGAGGGGCTGTTGAAGGATGACGAACGCGTTCTCCGGCAGCTCCAGACTAACAGCTTCTGGTGTCCGGTCCAGGCTGCTCGCGATGACACGAACGTGAAGCTCGAGTGTCGAAGAGAGCCGTTGCTCTCTATCCCACATGGTGTGGGCATGCAAAGCCAGTCCTCACTTCCCTCCCCATCCCACCTCCACTAGTGAGGCTTGGGAGGCCTTCCTCCTCGGGTGCTCGACGGCCGGGGCCCAAGTGGCACTTGGCCGCCGTGCTCGCGAGGCGGCTGGCACTTGCTATGGCCCGACTAGGGCTGCTGACCAATTGAGGCCGGTAGTCACTATCTTCGCCGGCCCGTGTCCGCTTTGATTGTGCAAATAAAGATGTTTCACAAGCAAACTCCCTCTTTCATCTCTTCCTCCATAGTGCGATACATGTGCCCACGACACGAGCAGTGAGCCACCTCTTTCCTTTTGACATTTTTTTTTTCATGGCGAAAGTTTTACTATAGCCCCATTATGAGAAGAGCCAGCGGCGTGTCCTTTCAGAGATCAAACAACCGTATACGGTGCACACAGCAAGCCGAGCAATGTCATTTCAGACGATCATATACATTTCGTTCGTCATATATGTATCCACCGCTCGCTGATCTCAATGTGGCGCGTCTTATTGCGAAAGCAATACTACGCTCATGAACGGCCTTTCGCGTAGCGGCGGCCGTTAGCCACGTTTGAGCTTTAGAATGACCTCTGACGTCATACCAGGGTGAGAGAGGGGCTACCAAGTAGAGTCGTCGCGCAGCGGCGGCCGGTAGCCACGCCTGACATTTGAATGACCTATGGCGTCATGCCATGATTAGTGACGTCATAGCGTGACGTCATACAAGGGTGAGAGATGGGCTACCAAGTTGAGTCATCGCGCTGCGGCAGCTGATAGCCACGCGTGACATTTAGAGTGAGCTCTGACGTCATGCCATGCCTAGTGACGCCATGGCGTGACGTCATACAAGGGTGTGAGATGGGCTACTAAGTCGAGTCGTCGCGCAGCGGCGTCCGGTATCCACGCGTGACCTGTAGACGAGGAGCACTGCGTTCCTTCTTTAGACGCGGCGCGCCGCGTTCCTTCCGTTAGAGGCGCTGCGCTCGCTTTCGCAACCTACCAGGCTTAACCAAAGCTAAGCACCCCCCCCCCCCCACACAATTTTTTTTCCGACTGCATTCGTACTAAAATTTGAGCAACCGCTCGTCGTACAGCTTCTGTGTGATGTCAAACGATTTCTCGTTGCATATATTTTGCATACGCCAGTGAAGCCGGAGGTTAGCATGCGACAGGGATTCGAGCCGACCACCTGGTGTTCTTTAACGTGCACTGACATCGCAGAGTACATCGGCCTCTAGAATTTCGCCTCCATCGATAGAGGCGAAATTCTAGAGGCCCGTGTACTGTGCGATATCAGTGCACGATAAAGAACCTAAGGTGGTCGAAATTTCCGAAGCCCTTCACTACGGCGTCCCTCATAGCCTGAGTTGCTTTGGGACGTTAAACCCCAAGAAACCAAACCAAACCGACGACATGTGCACCTTCAGTTCTATGCCGACCCAGACGGAGGAAGTCGCAATAGCTCTCGCTGCCGCCGATCCAAAATCGAAAACGGTTATCACACTCTCGCCGGGCCTGTGAACATTATCTTGCAGGCGAAATATCACCTCTGGCCTCGCAAATTCTAAGACGCGCTCTCGCCGATCCAACTCGCACAAAAGTGATCTGGGCTCCTGGCCACCAGGGTCTACGAGACAATGAGGCCGCTGATGCGGCCGCCCGAGCGCTCACACACCGGGCTCCTCATCCTAGCTCTCATGGCTCAGAAGCTCATAAACCGCTTCTGCGGTTCCGCGAAATCCTAATTTATTAAGGCGAAAGCCTTTAATGTCTCATCGTTGTAAGCAGCAGTTGTCGACAGAGAATGTCACGCTTTTCAGTTGGTCGAAACGGTCGTGACGTCACAGTGCGCCAATTTCAAACGGGCCCAATTGTACTTTGACTAGTAACCATGCAACCAATTGAAGGGACCATATAGTGATGCTCCAAGTAAGTGGGACTGAGCTTAGTTAATTGCTTAATTACCCAATCAGCCTAATTAACTTCTCTAGTCAGGCCATATAAATAAATAAAACCTAGTAAGAAATTGGTCGAGCTCAGGAATCGAACCCCGGTCTTCGGAGTGCGAGACGAGCATGCTATCCACTCCGCCATGCCAGCTCGATGGTTTGCAATGAACAAAGGCACGTCTAGTGAATACGGTGTCTTCGCTCACTGCCATCCTCCTCCCTTCCCTTCCGGCGAGTTTTAGGTGTCCACCGAGATATGAGAGAGAAATACATTTCCTTTCCTCAAAAACCAATTTACTGAGGAGCGTAGAACCGAATGGGCGATGGCGTTCTATGGACTCCCTGGCAGCGTTGCAAGACGCTCTCGCGTTCCACTCTTAGAGGCGAAGCTTAACAACTTAACCACACATCAGTGACCACACTTTAGGTCAAAAAAGTGCACCCCCCTCCTCTGAATTTTGACGGGTGTCCACCGAGATATGTGAGACAGTTACTGCGTAATTTTCCTTCCTCAAATACAATTTTCATTTTCTTCATTACGGGCCATCTTAGTCTTTCTTCTTTCACTCCCACTTCCTCCGTTCCTCTACGGTGCGGTTCAGGTGTCCACCGAGATGACAGAGATTTACTGCGCCATTTCCTTTCCTCAAAAACCGTTGCGTTGAAACGGCAAGGCATCGCGCCGAACGGGTGGTGGCGTTCCGTGGACTCCCTGGCAGCGCTACAACACGCTCTCGCGTTCCACTCCTAAAGGCGAAGCTTAAGCTTAAGCTTAATTAGCAGTCAATTAGTATTCAGGCATTAATCAGTAATTAACCATTAATTAGTGATTTGTCTTCACTTAGGAATTAGTACTCAATTACATGTGACGCCACCAGTGCCACAGAAGCACTGAAAGTGGTGCGGAAAACGCTTTCGCCTCTACGCACTTTAGACAGTCAAAGTGCCCCCTAAATTTTTTATTGCGACAGCCACCGTCTCTACCCGGCACCTGCCAAGGGGCTGAGTAAGGCGGAGGAGCGAACTCTGCGGCGCCTGCAGAAAGGAACCCTTCTCTGTCCTGCAATAGCAAAACACTTCGATCCGAACACAGATGGGCGCTGCCCGCACTGTGGAGAGATCTGCGATATCTTTTACATGGTGTGGGCATGTACTCAGAATCCTCACCTTCCCCCCTCCCCCACCCCCACCCGAGAGGCATGGGAGACTGCCCTCCTCAACTGCTCCACACTGGAGTCCCAAAGGGCTCTGGTCAAGCGGGCGCGAGACGAGGCCTCGTCATGCGGTGTCCCGGACTAAGGATACCGACCATGCAGCAGGGTTATTTTTTTTAATTTTTTTTTAACCCTCAAGCTCTCTTTGATTAAAGTTTTTCACCACCACCATCTACCTGTTTTCTTAAGGTGGTATTGAGATGTCCCCCGAGATGAGAGAGTTACTGCGCCATTTCCTTTCCTCAAAAATCAATTTTTGTGCTAAAATTGTGACACAACCGCTCATCATAGACCGTTGCGGATGATGTCATACGATTTATCGTTGCATATGGCATAGTCGGAGGCTAGCTCGCGGCAAATATTCGAGCCGAGTGTCTGAGTGTTTCACTCGAAGCGTTGTGGATTCAGCTTTAGCAGAGAAGAAGGCAAAGGTGCGCCAGTCGGGATAAAACTTTCTAGTGACTCCAGGATAGCAACGACATCAGTGCCACCACTCGGCACCCGATACAGAGGGAAAGCGACGTATCCAAATCCAAATCCAAATCAGCAGCTGGCAATGTGGCGGTGACAGAAGCATGCCGGGTGCAGCGCGACGTATCGGTGACCGTGTTGGACTCGTTCGAACTGACTGACAGATTGAAAAATGAGACCCCCGAAGGAAAGGCCGGCAGCGTCTTCGGCTGCGATGCGTCGACGTAGCGAAGGCGCCGACGCGTCGCCTGGACCGCCCGTGACCAGAAGGAGGTCCGCCAGACTCGCCAGCAAGAATGCCAGTCTTCAGGCGGCCACGGAGGCGCCTCGAAGCCGGGCTGGAGTGAAGGCAAGACCTCCCAAGACAGTCGTATCTAAAGGTAAACCCTCAACGACAGCCACTAATACACTGAGAAGGAATTGTAAGGCGGCGACAGTGGGAAAATCGCGTTTGTGCTCCTCTGGAAAGACATCTAGCCGTGGTCGGAAGGAGCAGGTTCCTAGGCCTTTCAAGCGTACATTGCCGACGAAAGCCATCGCGAAGGAGTCGTCCGTCGCGAGGCCAACCACGCTGCTTCACGACGACCTCAACGTGCCTTCCTCCAGCGGAACGAAAAGGCCAGTTCGAATGAGGGCCCGAAGCAGGTTTAGTAGTTCTTCGTCTCCATTCGGCAGCAGCAGCAGCAGCGGCAGTGGCGGCACCACGCGCAGCGCCGAACTGCGATATTCCTCACGAAGCACATCGCCTGGCCTCTACGGAAGCCCAAAGCGACGACGCCTGTCGACGAGTGCTTCGCCGAGTGGCAACAGCGTTCCTGGCTCCAAGGGCCAACGCTGCTTGGAGAGTAGTAGTGGTGGCAGCGGAAGCTGCAGTAGCGCCGAGAAGCAGCGTCGTTTGCGAAGCGGTTGGACAAGCAGCAAGCCAAGCAGCGACAGCAGCGATTACAGGAGACGCTTCTTGCGAAGCAGCTCGTCATCAACCAGCGGCGACGCCAAGCGCGCGGCGAAGAGGCAGCGCAGGGCAAGAGGGCGGCCTCCGAGCAGCCGCAGAGCCGCCGGCGGTGGCGAGGAGCATCCCGCAACCAGAGGACCGCAGTTGCCGGGGCGTGTACAAACGGGCCACGAAAAGGTTTCCAGGTGGTTGGCGCACATGACGGAACCTTGATATACTCCTTCATTGCGCGAGTGCTTTCGCAAGAGCAGAACGTGTGCCGTGATTCGTTCTGCGTTACGCTACCCTAGCCAGAAGACGGAGTTACACACCCTAACGCCGCAAAGAGACGAAACGCAAGGCGAACTGGACGCAGTGTGCGTAATTTCGGGAGAAAAATTTTAAGCGCATGCTTCGCCGGAATATTGTGACAGGACCGCAATTCGCCACGGTTTTTGGTCGGTGGAAGGTGATATGACCGAAGCAGTGAAGACCGCCCGTGACAGCAGTGACCAAACCATGAACGCCGTGAGGAATGTCGATGCGACGCATACCAGGGGGGCCACTGCTGGTGTGCATCTTCATGTTCGCATGTCAGCACTCGCCAGAAGACCGAGTTGAGAAAAGTTTTGCGCTTTAGATGTGTGAAAACGTCACTGTGAAAGATACATTTCGTCGACTCGGATACATGGAGTGCTACTTAAAATCCTTTTTCTTGCCTACACGATGCATTAAAATTCACTGTCGTCTCTATATTTTAAGCTCGTGCTGTTTTTTTTCTGATTTTACTAGAGCATTTGAATTACGTAGAGAACAGCCACGGTGGCTGAGTGTTTATGGCGTTCGGCTGTCCCGTGTGCTGTCCGATGTCACTGCACATTGTTGTTTTGCGACTGAAGGAAGGATGAATAGGAAAGTGCATGGGCGTGCCCACTGTCTCGAGCTGAGCCACAATCGCTGCCACGTGCAGACAGAGGAGAGTTGAAAGAGGCGACAAAAGCATTTGTTGGGCGAGTTGGTGTTTTTGATGATCCATAACTACAGCGCAAACGACAGGACAGAGATCTCTGTCCTGTCGTTTGCGCTGTAGTTATGGATCATGAAAGAGGCGAGAGGAAAGATTGAAAGAACAGGCGCGCGTCGCAACCACTTCCGCCGAAGCGTCGACGCCGACTGTAACAGATACCCTAATGCACCTCCCCGTGTTCCCCCTGCCCGTTAAAGATCCCCTGGTGGTCGAAATTATTTCGGAGATCCGGAGACCTCCGCTACTTCACCTCTTTCTCTCTCTTTCCTTTCACTCCCACCTTCCTCCCTTTCCTTACGGCGCGGTTCAGGTGTCCACCGAGATGTGCGAGACAGATACTGCACCATTTCCTTTCCTAAAAAAAATAACAATTTGCCAGTTTACCAATTCTAGGGGCCCATATTCTGTGCGAAGTCAGTGCACGTTAAAGAGCCCCAGGTGGTCGAAATTCCCGGAGCCCTTCACTACGGCGTCCCTCATAGACTGAGTCGCTTTGGGATGCTAAACCCCACAAACATAAAAGGCCGCCACCGTCTGGAAGACGTTGAAGTAATGAGCGTTAGCTATTTGGTTTACCAGAATGGATATGAATGAGAATAAAGCACGCAGCAGGTGGTTGTTTCTACAATGCTGTTGTAGATGGCGCTACAAGTCTGAATGCGAGATGTGCTGTTTTCTAGTTGCTGTCACAAATGGTGCTGTGATCTCAAGGTGGTGGTGATTACAACTTTATTGCCACAAAATGGAAGGGATTAGTTGGGGCGGGGGCGAGACCAGGGTGGCCTCCAGTCGGGGGCGACCTCTTGAGTTCGCGTGATGAGCGCCAGTTGCGTTGTTTTTCTTGAACTGGCGAAGAGCCTGTCCCATTCCTCCGCCGAGGGAGCTGGCAAAAGTGTCGTCGGAGGGGGTTTGTTAGCGCATTCCCATAAAATGTGGTCTTGGGTGACGCGCGTTCCGTCACCGCTGTGCGGGCATGCAGGGTCATATTCACCGTTTGTGATTAGATATACTCGATAGGGGCTAGCCGCCGCGGTGGCTCAGTGGTTATGGTGCTCGGCTGCTGACCCAAAAAGACGCGGGTTCGATCCCGGCCGCGGCGGCTAGAATTTCTTTGGAGGAGAAATTCTAGAGGCCCGTGTACTGTGCGATGTCAGTGCACGTTAAAGAACCCCAGGTGGTCGAAATTTCCGGAGCCCTTCACTACGGCGTCTCTCATAGCCTTAGTCGCTTTGGGACGTTAAACCCCATAAAACAAACCAAACCAAACCATCGATAGGGGCTAAGAATGGCCTTTGTTTGTAGGCGTCTGAGCGTTGTGGCTTGCGCCCTGTCCAGGTCGGGGTGAGGGGCGGGATACGTGCATCTTTGCTGGTGATAAAAGTTTGCTATCTCCGCGTACGAGCGAGGTGCCTCGGCGGGGGCGTCCGTTCCCGAGAAGTCTCCCTTCGCCCTGTTGGTTAAACCTCGGGCTAGACGGTCAACCGCCTCGTTTCCGGAGTTACCCGCGTGAGCCGGAGCCCATACGAGATCGAGGTTGTGATCGAGAGTTCGGTTGCGCAGAATTCGCATTGCGAGCGCGCTTACCGAGCTTTTGGCGAAATTTTGAATCGCGCTCTTAGTTTTGGTTGTGACGTTAACGAGGGCTGACTTTGGAGTGGCCACACATGCCACGTAAGTTCCACCTTTGATGTGTTGAGCTGCGCTTTGATGTGTTGAGCTGCGTTCACATACACTGCTTGTGGTTCGTTCTCGTACTGTTTCTCAAGGGTCTGCGCCCTTGCTTTCCTGCGCGCGTCGTGTCTGCCTGGCAGCATGTTCTTAGCTACTAGTGTGGCTGCTAGTTTAACAACTAGTCTGCTAGTAATGTCGACTAATAAATGGGATGTTCTACATACCTCCTCAGCGGGGTGGATGTGGAGTTTGTCGAGAATTACGCGGCCCGCTGCAGTGCGCGACAAGCGGGTCACTTGTGCCGTCTTATGAGCTTCGATTAGCTCAGCGAGCGTGTTAAAAATTCCAAACTGCAGCAGTCGATCTGAGTTACCCACCCATGCGGCGTGGGTATATCCTGGGAGGTGTTTACGTACTGATTTTTTAATGTGATCATGAGCTCTTCGTCGCTGCCTTGGAAAGCTTGCATGCATGATCCTCTGTAGGGTCTTATGAGATTCGGCCTTAGTTTTTGTAGGATCAATGAAATGCTTTAGTAGAAACCATGTGTTCTTACTGCCGAGTTGTCCATTAAGGCGGTCACAAGTCTGATGCCACTGCTCGCGGCTAAGCTCCCATGTGTATGCCTCGATATCCTTTTCAAGTCGGCTTAGTCGAATTTTTAAGCGCCGGTTATGCTTATTTTTACGCCATCGAGCGTGTATACTTCGTTGTGCTTCAATCATGTGTACTAGCTTAGCGTCCGGACTGGGTCCGCTTTCCTCCAGCGTCACAGTTTTCGAGGTGTTGGCGGCGTCTTGAAGCAGACGCTCCGTCCACTGTCGTAAATCTACTATGCCCTCCGTCGGTCTTTGCGAGCGGACATATCTGAAGGCGTCCCAATTCGTGTGCTTCACTTCCTGGTGACGCATTCTGCAATACGTCGCTTGGAGTGGTACACAACACCTAGTGATCGCTTCCTATGTTGATGTTCAGATTTTTCCATGTCAGACATCATCGGGGCTATTTCTTGCAAAGGTAAGGTCGGGGCACGTATCCTTGGCTACACTGTTACCAATCCGCGTAGGTTTGTCAGTGTCGATGAGTAGGGTGTGCCCTAGCTCCTGAGCAGTCTCCCAGAGTTTAGTTCCCTTTCTACTGCTAGCTGAGTAGCCCCATTCTGCATGGGGCGCGTTAAAGTCTCCGACAGTAAGCAACATTCCATCTTGCGCTGCTGCATGCGCCTATAGGAGTGTAGCTATTTTCGTGCTGTTGTCTTTAGGTGGACTGTATACATTGAGAATGTAGAGGGGAGAGTGTGCGCGCGTGTTCGGTAAGATTTCTATAAAGGTATGAGAGACCTCCAACATTTCCAGATCTAGTTGATTTGCTGTGAGATTGCGCTGTACAAGTGTAGCCGTGATCGGGCGAAGCTCAGCCGTCACTTCCTCATTGTATGCTGCGTATCCCGTGAACTTTACTTCTGCGTTCGTCTCTTGAAGGGCAATGATTACCGGTCTGTTTGTTTGGGCCAAAACTGCGTATTCCAGAGCCTTACGTTTGGCTCTGAATCCCCTGCAGATCCATTGCCATACTATAACAGGGGCGCTAGCCATCGCGTTTCCCGTGGGGTTCTGCTCGCGCGGGTGGCACTACGTTAGGTTTGAGAATACCGGTGGCGGACGCACGCGCCGACGCGCCATCGGGTGGCCTGGAAGGTACAGTATAGGTGCGAGGAAAAGAGCCTGGATTTAGCGTGTGATCTTAGGGTGGTAGCAGACCAAACTAAATCTCGAAACGTGATGAATACGATGAACGCTCTTAAAAATGTGATGACAGCTCTTAAAAACGTTTACAACTTCCGAGTTAGATATAGTTTAGGCGCATGAATTGATATTCTTTCCAACAAATTGCTTTCAAGGAGGCCATATCTTGCACACGTAATTGATATGCCTCGATTTTAGTTTATACTGATAATAGTATGAGGGAGAAAGGATCGGTGTTTGAGGATCTCAACGCCCAGGCCAAGTATACCTTGCCCATGCTGGTGAGCCAGGAGTGCTGCCACGGCTGGTTAAGTGTCGGATGGCAGTAATATCTTGCGAATCACTAGAAAAGACATGTCACGTTTTCAGCTATTAAAAGACACGTCGCGAACGACAATTAAAAAAAAAGTTTTTCAGAAAAGGGAATGGCTCAGTAACTGACTTCTCGGTATAAGGACTACCAGCCAACCTCTAACTGCGGACGCGTAGCTCCCCGTCTCGCAGGCCTGCGTGCCGTGAGCGGTGAGCAACGTCTTTGCCGATGAAAATCAATCAATCAATCAATCAATCAATCAATCAATCAATCAATCAATCAATCAATCAATCAATCAATCAATCAATCAATCAATCAATCAGTTCTCGACGGACACCTCATTTGCGCCATGACAGAAGGGATGAAGGAGAAAGTGAAAGAAGAGAGAAGGGAAGAGGCACCACAGAGGAGGTCTCCGGCCAACCAACCAACGAACCAATTTCGACCACCTAGGAGTGGTGGTAAAACTTATTTTCCAATAAATACAGGATAGGCGTCCGTCTATCCGCCTGTATAGACGATGGCCTGGAGTCGGAGCTGGGTGGCGTGTTCGGTCATTCGGATTAATCCTAGTTGTATCTCAGGGTTTGAGCTTAGCGATGGGATCTTTACAGTGCACTGAAATCACACAGCGCACGGGCGCCTTTTGCGTTTTTCCTCAATCGAAACGCGGCCGCCGCGTGAAGGAACAGCTGAACCCGAACCGCGCTGTAAGGGAAGATGTTGGGAGTGAAAGAGTTTAGTTTAGTTTAGTTTATGGAGTTTAACGTCCCAAAGCGACTAAGGCTATGAGAGACGCCGTAGTGAAGGGCTCCGGAAATTTCGACCACCTGGGGTTCTTTAACGTGCACTGACATCGCACAGTACACGGGCCTCTAGAATTTCTCCTCCAAAGAAATTCTAGCCGCCGCGGCCGGGATCGAACCCGCGTCTTTCGGGTCAGCAGCCGAGCACCATAACCGCTGAGCCACCGCAGCGGCGGGAGTGAAAGAATAAAGACAGAATGAGGTGCCGTAGTGGAGGGCTCCGAAATAGTTTCGACCACCTGGGGATCTTCGGTCGCGGAGTTTCGGCCTCGGTCGGCGCCAGTGCTGAAGTGCACCTTGACGTCACGGTTGACCAGCCAACCTGTACTGCCACATTTCTGATGACGTCAGCATCGTCGGCAAGCACTGATTGCTCCTGTGAACCACTGCTGGGTTCGTGGACGTCAGAATCATTGGAGCAAGTGCACCTTGACGTCACTCGATACGGGTGGAAATGCCAAGCGGCTGCTGAGACAACATTCAAAATCAGACTAAATTATGCTCCACTCTACGTCTACGACTGAAGCTTGCTAAAAGGAATCTTCTTACCTCCCTTAAACAAATAATATATTTTGTTTGCGTTAAAAATTTTATGTTATAGTACAGCAATGCGCAGGTTTGCCTAGAGCACTCACCTGATGCTGTGAAGAGCGAAGAAAGGGAATTTTTAACGCAAGTATCAGGTTTCACTGGCAGTTCTGGTGCTCGAGCGCAGCCTCAGAGAGACACGAATGACAAAAGCGCTAGGAATGTGTATTGAACAGATATATGAGTGAACTATAGGTTTCGCTTTATTCATCTCAATACGCACCACTCTATAGCGGTCTATAGACAAGCCTGCTGACCTCTGTAATTCAAACGCACTAGCTCAGCCAACTCACATTGGAGGATATTAAACTGGCACATTTCCCTGATGCTCTGTGTCGTGTGGCATTAGCAGCGGGACAAAGAAAAAAAAAGAAAACTAACTTGATCAAAACGGTGCACGCGTTAAGACACTTGTTACATTCGGCTGCCAATATGCTGCGGGGCAATTTGTGCAAAAATAAATTCGCGTTCCGCATGCACGGCAGACGCCGGGCTTCGCCGGCATATCCACGTATTGTCAACACGCCGAACTAACGACGCGCGCGATTCGGCAAGGTGTCGGACCGTAATAAACCCTCCCTCGTCCTTCCCACCGTCGACTATACAGCAGCGCGGGGGCTTGGATGGTGATCCCACGCACCCCCCGCCGTTCGGCTTCCCCTCTGCCTGCGTGGCGAAAGTCTCGTGCGCTGGCGGTGAAGCTTTTGGTGAGCGCGTGCCCTTGGTTCGCTGATGGATGGTCGTCGGGAAACGCCGGCCGGTCGATCGGGGCCGGCGCTTAATCCGGGATTAAGCCTAACTCCGGCCACCTAATCGCCCCGGGATCAGCCGCGCCGACGCCGCAGGGCCACGTGCAGGAATGCCACTGCTCGACGCGTGCACGGCGCGTGGGGTGCCTCCTTTGCGTCGGCCGCCGTATATGAGTTGGCGCTCCGCGAACGGCGTGAGCCCCGGCAGTATGTACGCATGTACACGACGTGTGCCCGCCCAGATACATGCGTTGTTAATGACAGGTTCCGCACCGACAGCACAAGATATAAGAGGCGCCTGATATAAAGAGCCGGGCCTGCGGAATGATTTCGTCAACTTCGGCAGTTAGGATGGTTGCACGGACGTGCGCTGTGGTCCCTTCAGTGAATTTCACTGAACTGCGTATGCTATACGATCGAGCGATGAAATCGTCATATCATTGTTTCCGCGTATGTAGACTGCGCGACTGTTGCTCCACTATTATGTGACCAGAGCCATACAAAGGGCTAAGGAGCTTTGGAGGCAGCACGACTATCATCATCATCATCATCATCACGCCGTCGTCGCTGCATTTATTTTTTCCTGAAGGGTCCCATTAGGGGCATTACACAAGGGGAAAGGGGAAGGTGGAGAGAGGGCGTCAAGCGGTTATGCATAGGTATAGAAAAAATAAATCTTTAGCAGAACAAATAGATTGACAACATTACAAAATAACGTAACAACGTCCAGTAATCTAATTGAAGCAAACAAGATATAGAAAATCATGTAGCTGTTCATAAAAATCGCAAGTAATGCTCTGTTACAGGCAAAGTGGGCAGTAGTAAGCAAACGTGGTGAAACACGTACAAATACAGAAAAAGGAATAACGCTATAATACAAGCGGACCGTATTGTTGGAGGAGAAGTGCGAGGGAAAATAACCACAGGGTGACCGAAAAATACTGTAACGTGCGTTGAATTTCATGTTATTTATTATTGTTTGCATTTTTGAGCATCGACGCTGATTTTTTCATGTAACTTGTGTTTTTCTAAAATAGAACTACTACTTTTACTGCCATTGCCGCAATATTTTCTAGGAAAAATGGTCTCTGAAGAATTGCGGTACTCTATTGTTGCCCACCACAAGCTGGGGATGCCTATTCCGAAAATTGCAAAGATGATTAAATTGCACCGAGTTCAAGTGCATCGTGTCGTCAAACAATTCCAGGAGACAGGAGGTGTCAAGGACCGGTCGCGAAGCGGGAGGCCTCGAACTGCAAGAACCAGGGAACTGAAATTGGCTGTCAGCAAGGAAGTCCAGCGAAATCTCCTGAGGAGCATGCGAAAACTCGCCCGCGAGCATGGAGTTAGCAACTCCACCATGCAAATATTTGTAAAAGAAGATCTAGGACTTCAGGTGCGCAAACCATCAAAGGACCAGCTGCTTACGGACCACGTGAAGGCCTCCAGATTGGAAAAGTGCGGCAGAATGAAGCAGCTGAGCCGCGGCAAAGCCGTCAAACGGGTTCTCTTCACAGATGAGAAGATTTTCACCGTTGAACCGGCCTGGAATTCACAAAACCATCGAGAATTGCTGCCAGTCGGGTCTCCTCGAAATGTTAGAGTGGAGAAAACCCATTCACCCAAGAGCGTCATGGTTTGGGGTGGGATTTCAGGGCTTGGGAAAACCAAGCTTGTTTTTGTCTCAAACGGAGTTAAAATCAATGCCGAGGCCTACCATGAGCTCATTCTGGAGGGCGCCGTCATACCCTGGGCTGAAGAAAATGCAAAAAACGTTGACTGGCAGCTGCAGCAAGACTGGGCATCTGCCCACGGAGCGAAGAAAACAATCCAGTGGTGTGAGGCGAATCACCCTGGCTTCTGGGGGAAAGATGTTTGGCCGTCCAATTCCCCTGATCTCAATCCTTTGGAGTTTGCTGTCTGGGGTATCCTGGAGCAAAAAGTGTCTTCTTCCAAGCACAAATCCATCGAATCCCTGAAACGTGCTCTGCAGAAGGCTTGGAACGAAATCACTCCAGAAGGCATCGAGGCTATTTTGAAAAATTTTCGAAAGCGTCTGGAGGCCTGTATAAAAGCAGGAGGTGGAGATTTTTAAAATCAAATGGCAACTGTTTTCGAGAATTTAGTGCGCTTACGAATAAAAAAAAAGCGCGCCTCAATTGGTTTGTTTTTTGAGAAGTTATTGTTGTCTTTTCGCGTTACAGTATTTTTCGGTCACCCTGTATTGTAGGTTGAAGCGGTCAGTTAGTGTCTGCAAAAGTCTGGAAGGATTTGTATCAGTAAAAACGTTTTCGCGCACATCATTCCATTCTTAGGGGGAAGGAAAATTTGTTGAAGGCATTTGTTGAACCGTGCAAAACCTTGCAGGCTGAAGGAGTTAAATAGCTGGCGAGATGGGCGTGGATGTGGTCGCTATAACCTTGAGTTACCCTATCACGGAGTGTCAAAGGAGTAAATAGTTCCCTAGCGCATTTCCTCTTAGGGGTAAAATATTGTGCCAAAGCCCCGGGGAAGATTCCAATCACTATAGATGTACGGAATGCTTGCCATTGGCCACAGAGCCATTTTCCCACCTCAAAGCATAGTAACTTGGTGCTGCAGCTAGCAATGGAACGAGATCTTTCAAAGCGATGCCGGAGGTCCTGAGGCTAATAATTAAAGAAGATTGAAACGTCCGCTAAAATCTGAATTACTGCAAGAACTTCACTGGTTTTGAAGAGGGGAATCTGCTTCCGTTACCAACCAAAAGTATTCTGCATTTTTAGAGATGGAGGTCTAACCTAGGGCTTGAGCAGCAAACCCTGTTCCAATTAGAGAGTGCGCTAAGGGTGTAGTTGCTCCCTTTTTACTCTCCTTAGAATAATTCGGGTTTACAGTGTAGATACTAATCCGGTATAATGTGCTTGAACGTTGTCCGCAATTATCATCAGCAATTGTTTTCCTCTCTCACAAAGGATATAACGGCTCTTCTCCAAAGAATCATTGACTATCGTATTGGATGAATAACAGAGATCACAAATGTGCCCAAAGGCGGTCCATCGAAGTAACTGCAAACATCGGGGTAAGCTACGCACGCAAACGCTTCATAGGCATGTACATACACATCGTTCCTTCAAAGGTGTGGCGACATGTATCAAACTGGCATGCATGGCAAACTGGCATCCCTCATATCCGTCTCAGTGCAAACCGACATCCCTAGCCCAATAGCCAAGTTATCGAGTTGTTACTTTTACATTTCTGCGGTTTTATTTGACGAAAGTTTTTGAGCACTCTACGGCTGAACAACAGAATAGATGACATTCAAATCGAAACCTGAATATGACGCAACAGAAGCTCCTATACGAATATTCACTAAAGGACCCTTGGGAAATACAAAAGAAAATAGCCAGAGATAAAGGGTCCGCGAAGTGAAACGGTGCCCACGGAGCGCAAAGAGTTTTCGTCACACTGTCGCTCGCGAGAGGACCTCTAAAAGCAGCGAAACCGTTCAACCTGACGCCATTCATTTTGCCTCCTTTTCTTAGCGTTTCTCGCGTCTTTCTCTTTTTCTCCTCGCCCATGTGCACCGCAACTTCATCTCTTTCGCTTATGGCATGCTTGCATGCTCGCGGCAACCGACTCGTCTGCTCTCGCGGCCTGCCAGCGACAAAAGGAGGAGCTGCTCCCAAAGAAAGACAGATCGCGTGCCCGCGCCCGAGAGTTTCTCGCCAGGTTTCTCTGGCCAGACGCAAGCGCACCGTCATCGGCGACGGCGGCGCCTGAAAAAGCCGCGCGCCAGCGGACCGCCAAGGCGCTCGTGCCACTCGATGGCAAAGTCTGGCGAAAGGCACCTGTCAAAAGTTTGCGGAGTCGACGTCGAAACCTGGATTTATGAGAGGTGCAACGAGATAGATGGTCCCATCTTCACAGCGGGGACGGCCCGCGGCTTCTCGTCGCTGTTCAGGCGCCTTGCCAGATTTTTTTTTTATCCGATTTTATTTTCATTCGACTGGTGGTGAGGTGGTGGGGATAGACCGCGCAGGGCGTTGGTCGGCGCTTCAGCCTAGCTTGCGGCTGCGCGTGCGTATAGAGATCAGCATACTGCAAGCCGGAGCATGAAATCACCCTTCTGCGCCGATAGGACAGGCCTGCCCACTTCTTACTTTCTGCGCTCCTACGCGCGTGCGGAGCGAACGAACGAAATACAAACAAGAAAAAAGTTGAGCGAAGTGTCTACATTACGAGGCCAGCCGGTTCGAAACCCTGCGCGTGTCATCTTTCTTGATCTTAGCTCTAGCGCGCGTTGCGCGATAGGCGCCAGTAAGAGAAGAGTGTGGGATGAACGGTCAGGTATGCGTGGCGAATAGATACATGACGTAAGAAAAGCGAATGTGGAGTAAGGAGCGCTCCTAGAAGAGAAGGGAATAAAAAAGAAGTCATTGCATATGAAGCGATCAGCCGCATATGAGAGCAACAGCGAGGCTTTTAAAGTTGAGTGCGAAGTTAGGCCATGACCTGCATTGCTCCGCAAAATCTGCATTAGGTATCGTAGACTGTCGAAGGTGCACATGTGCACCCACGTGCACATGCGAAGCCTCGATAAAGTCGCCTTTACCTATGTACCTTCACCTATTGTGCTAAGTGCATTCACACTCTTTTTGTTATGGAATGCAATAGCTACGCGTTAGCATTCGTTCTGCCCTTCCCGTCAGCATTTGTTGAAGTAATTTTCACGGGATAAATCATCGCTCTACATATGAAACCTGCCTCCGATTATCCGCGGCACAAGCTCATCCGTGCTTTCGGCGGGGCAACAAGTAAAATTTGGAGCCTCGATCGACATTACCTCGCTTCTTTGACGCTGGCAGGAAATTACGGGTCAAGCAGAACGTGTTGATAATATTTCGCTCTATCGCACCTCTATATAGGTCCTTATTATTGCAAGTTTTTCAAGATAAAGCGCTTAAAATTCTCGGACCCTCGAAGTAAATTTACTTCGGTTGCCTACAGAAGGAAACGAATGACCAGCATTTAATCAAGACAGTAAGCGCGCTGCGGAGTCGAGGCAGCCGCAAGGAAAGATTTTTCATCGAACCACGGCATGTGGATCGCGTGAACGAAATTGTTCAGAGCTGTTCGCGACTTGCGTCTGCCGACTCAGTCCAAAATGCAGCTCTGGAAAACAGACAGCGTGAACAGCTTGCACGCAATGTCGGTGCTAGTGGAAATGTGCAGAATGCAAGTGAACACGTCAGCCAGCCTGACGGAGAGAGAACGGTCAGACTCTCAGCGTCGAAGGAATTCCGGCCAGCTGCGTTGCGGTGACAGGCTGGATTCATTGCAATCGGGGAGGGCACCAGCCCGACTTGTAGAGAGGGCACAGAAGGGAGGAAGCGGAAGAGAAGGTGGAAGAAGAGAATGCAGTGATTGAATTCGCTGCATTCCGCCAATGCTACCATGTCTCAGGCGACGTGGAAACTCTGAGATGCCTGAAAATGCGGAAAGCTATTTCGATTCACGGAGAAACAGAACGGTCTAACAAGCCGCCCTTTCTATTGTTTTTGCGTGATCTTGTTTTCCCCTCTTTGCTTTCAACCCTCCGCTTTTCTTTCTGGTCGTGAGGAGGTGTACCTAAGAGGCATGGAAGGTAACAGTGGGACCAGGAAGTAAGTACAGGAAACCATAATTAAAGAGTGTTAGTAGCTATTCTGGAATACACAGGGCTTCGATCTATGTTACTACGAGTCGGACGGAGTAAAGAAAAACGTTAGAGCCGAGAGTTCTTGCTGCATCTCGCAGACTGGCTTGAATCATTTTGCATCCTTGCCAGAAATACCCAGTTGGTACCGTGGCAGACATTTTCCAGTTCCTGCGTGTTTGAATATGTCGGAGCTAGGGCGAGGAAGAACCAGACCCGACAGCGTTGAGGTTCGAACTGTTTTTGCTGCGCTGCTCGTGCTGCGGCAGATTAGCGCCAATCTCGTCTTCCTTGTCCGGCACTGTACCATGGCCAGCGCGAAGGGAGCTACAAGGCTCCCCCTGTACCTCACCTTCCCTTGTTTTTCTGCCACGAAATCCATTGTAATCCGCCGAAAGTAACGGCTAGATACGCCAGTAAGATTCACAACATATTCTTCCCGCATTCCACATGAGAAAAACAATGCATTTCAGAGCTAGAGCTATTTGAGCATATGGCCTTCAATAGACACGCCTAAGTTGTGCTGGCTATATGATTAATGAGATTAAACTAAACAAGTCACGGTTAGTTTCTAAATAAAATAAAAAGAAACTGTATATATATTGCTTGAACCACTGAGCGTGTAAGTACATTACTGGACATTTATTTGATTTAAAAGCGCTTAGGCAGCGCGAAAAAGAAAGATTATCGTTCACATGAACTGGGAGAGATATGAGTGTGGATTAGTGATGGCCGCGCAGCTTCAATTAAGCTGTAGCAGCGAACGGCAAACGTGTCTTGGGCAGCCATTATGGACATGCCATTAGCTCATGCATGTTGCACTAGGAAGCACGGGTGACTTTACGAGTTAAAATTTGCCGCGATAATTAATCTTAGAAAGCTGCAAAATCAACGGTTACTCTGCTACGCACGAACCTCATTGCAAGACAGAGAAAAAGCTTAAACGTTAACTGAAAGAGAAATTCACTGCCGTTCACTGCAGTGCATCTGAGTTCAAGCTGCTCTAGAATAATCTGTAGCCCTGAGCATATGCTGGAACCACTCTGATAACTCATGATCTTCGGAATAAAAATGAATGGAGAAGTTTAGCTGAAGTTTGTAACCATTCAAAGTTAAGACCCCCACCTCCCCCGCGGCCACGTGTCCTTGTGCTCATTCCATCATGGTCCAGGTCAGCCTGTTTCTCTTTGGCCCTTCCGATCACCTCCAGGCACCAAAGCGTGCTTTTGATGGTTAAACAAACTTGCCAGTTATTCTACAGCGAAAGCTGCTCCATTTAGGTTTCCCGGCTTTTTCGGCGTCGTTGGCTTTAGTAAACGAATAATGCTCTGTAACGTCATAGCATAATATGGAATACTTTTGACCCTTGAAAAAAGGTTTCCTGCCACCCAATCAGCATTTGTGCTGTGACGTCGTGACAACACCTGTACGCCTTTCTACTAATGAAAATGGGTGTCTTAAGCGAAGCACCGTTTTATCTGTGAACTGGTGTGTCCGTATTATGTGGAGTAGCATTATGAGCACTGAGTAGAGACAGGCACTATATCCTTCAGCTCAGAGACAAAATATCGTGATGGCCTCTTTCGACATGCCTTCATGTCGAAAGTCCCTACCCCAACGCACGCGAGGAAACGCTCCCCGAAACATCTACACGCCGCTGCTCGGTAACCACCGTCCTCGTAACAGTACAATCTCATTAGATGAGCAGTTTCCCCAAAATGTTTCCTCTTTATCTCAGCGCGATAAACAACATCAGTACTTTTACGCTACTGCGATGCTGAACTGTTTAATTAGTTCCTGCGTCTTCCAGCCACTTTAAGTACTCTTCCCGCCCGACATGCGACCCGCGATTTGAACGCTATTGCGTCAAGGAGCTCGTGTGGAAGAAAATCTGGCATCGGCGTCGTCGGCGTCGTTGATCGTGAGCGAAAAACCCACGAAAAATCCCCAGAGAAGCAACCTAGGAGGCAGGTGGGTCACCTAGATCACGTGACCTTGCGTCGTTATCAGAACCTGCCCACAGGACTGTGGGCAAACTGCCAACCGTGGCAAATGGCAGTTCTCTTACGCCCGGTATGTATTCCCGGTGGTGTCACAGGGATCAGGACGACAGCAGGCGTGTTTTATCTGGCTTCACAAAGTGCTTCGGAATGCGAACAGCCCGTGTCTCAGAAAAAATTAGAGGAGCAAGCGATAATTTTCTGTCCGCCTTGTGGGCTCTCTATTCTGCGCAGATGTCAGACAATGAGGTCTCGCCTCTCGCCATCCGAGACTGGAAAATCGACCGGACGCGCTCCACTCTTCGTTCTTTCGGCACAAACAGCGCTCAGAAGCTACACTTAACGTATAGCTGAACTGGCAGCGCTGCAGCCGAAAGCGACCCTTATCGCACGATCACGCCATTCCACTAACATTCGGGCGCGACACTCTCGCGAGCGCTTAGATGCACGCAGTATAGCCGTTGGTATACATAGCACACAGAGGGGCATCGCTTTCCTCCGCGGCGGCGTTTGCAGTGGCCCCCTTTTCTCGGCTGGCGACCCCTGGGGACAGGCCCGGTCTCTCGGGGACCAGGCGTCGCCTACTGTACTCCCTCAGCGGTGGGGCCGTCCGCGACCACGGCCACCGCCTCGCTCCGCACCTCGGCTGCTGTGTGCGCCTGCGCGGCGAACCCCTCCGCCTCATCATTCATGATTCCCCCGTTTCGTGATTTGTCACCTTCGCTGCTCTGCACTGCCCCGGCCTTCCTTCCACACACTCACGCACTCCCCGCGGACTCCGTGCCGCTCGTCCCGGCCTCGCTTTCAGTGTTCTGCATTTCTTTTTCTCCCTTTTTTTTGACACTCTTTTTACCCCATCCTACTACATTTCCGGTTCATTCGTTTAACGGTTTTTAAGAGACGCGTTGTAACGGGAGCGAGTAGAGAGCGAAAGCGTCGACCTCGAGCTTTTGAAAGTCGCGGCGAGGCAGATTCCCCGCGTGCCTCGCGCTACGCTGCTCGCTTTGTTTGGCTACTTGGATGATATTTTGTTTTCGGTACGGTGGGTTATGTGCTGGGGAGGTCTAGTGTGGACCTTCGAGTGTTTTAGTGCGCCATGTCTCGTCAGTGAAATATTTACAGACAAAAAAAGAAGCAGAAACGAACGTATTCCTGAGCCCTGCTGTAATGCGCTACCAAACGACGTAGCTCTCAACTGGCTTTCAAAGACGTCGAGACTTTCGTAGAATTGTGAGCAAGGCAACTTCAGGTCTAGTAGGCCTTGAAAGCTCAAAAACGCTTTCTCTCAAGCTTTGATTTTCATTCACGAACTTTTATATTAAAAAGCCTAGAGGCATGTGTACCCTGCGATGCCAGTGCACGTTAAGAACCCCAGGTGGTCGAAATTTCCGGATTCCTTAACTATGGCGTCCCTCATAGCCTGAGTCGCTATGGGACGTTAAATCCCCGTAACCAAACCAACCAAAAAACCCTTTGTGTTTAGCCTTACACGTACTACCCATTATGTAGAGAGAAAACGAGCGGCTGCGCGTCCGAGTGGTCTAGAAAATGTCGCAGGAGTTGCTACTGATCATGAGCGGACAATTGCGACAACATATGAGAAGTGATGCAACCATCGTTTCTCCAACCGCTCCACGTCAAGCACTCTATCGTTCGAATTACTGTAATTGCTTGTATACCCGCTTGTATACCCGAACGTGAGCAGATGCATTAAAGAAAGGTTAGCTAAGTTTTCTCAATACAGCCTTGGCACAGTAAAAAAAAAAGGGTGTGAAGTGGAAGTAGTGTTCAAAAGACCCAACTGTAAGTCGAATCGAGTGATTGCGTTTTCAAAATTCTGGCTCCATTTGTCTGGCTCTATTTTTACCTTCCTATACACGCGCGCGAGCGTGTGCGTGTGTGTAGGTCGATTATTATATTGGTGTGGGCTAGTGTGTGCGTGTGCGTGCGTGCGTGCGTGCGTGCACGCCCATCGATTAATATCTTGGTGCGGGCTAGTATTTCGGTGCGGGCTGGTGTGTGCGTGTGTCGATTATTATCTTGGTGCGCGTTAGTATCTTGATTCCGGCTAGTGTGTTCGTTTGTGTGTGTCGATTAATATCTTGCTGCGGGCTATTATGTGCGTGCGTGCGCGCGCGTGTGTGTGTCGATATCTTCGCGCTCGACTAATATCTCTTTGCGGGCTAGTATCCTGGTGCGCGTGCGTTTGTGTGTGCGTGTGTGCCGTACCTCACTTTAACAATGAAGTATGGCATTTATGTCGGACTTTGTTAACCCGGCAAAGAGTATTCCGCGTTCAGCTTTGATGTAGCACCTGAATTTCCAGTATAAATTGTAAATTGTAGTCGGGCTGTAGATAGTTCATGGCTTCGAAATTCTAGACAAGTTCTAGACGGTTGACTACCTGTTGCCGAGACGAAAAATTGAACGCATTTTTTTTTTTTTTTGAAGGCGGAGTTGTGGTTCTTAATAAAAATTGGTAAACAAAGGAAAAATAGGAAAATGCTGCAGAATACGTGACACTATGTGAAACGAGCCATTACAATTCGGCGCTTTATCGTGATATTTTAAAACTTGGCAAACGTATGACAGCGGCTATTAAGATGTTTTGTTGAGCACAGGTTCGCATGTCGGATTTTCGGTCCTGTGCCTGCACTTCGATGCCAAAACGCTTCTGTAACGAAATTTCTCTGCACGTTGGCTAGCCTTGAGTGCTCACAGTCGGTCCGCAGTGCATCACTATGGATTACGGAGCGTTCCAGCCGCAATTATATTACCTCAACCTCAAAATGACTGCGGTGTGCCGCATAGAACGGAAGTAAACAGAAATTATGGCTAAGTCAGCGCATCTACTAAAGGACTGGCGACGGTTCTGATTTTGCGTTTATCTTAGGTGCCGCCATGGCAGGGCGATTACTGGTAGCACAACGAAAGGCCATTGTCCCACTAGCAAATATCAACTCCCTCAACCTCTAGCTTTGAGCACATCTTACATCAAAAATATTGAGGATAAGGAACAGTGCAACACAGAAAATAATACTTGACTGAAAACGACCCCCACAGTGATTATAGCTGACATCGCGAATGCAAAACGAAAACTCTACGTTGCTCTCTGCCCTTTGCTTTTTATTGAGTGCGGTTGTATTTCCTGCATTAACCAGAGAATTAGCTGGTCAGTTTGCGTTATCTGTCAATATCAGCTAAAGTAATAATGGGCATAAAGCAAGCTTCTGCTGATAACAGTAACCAAAGCTCATTCTTGGCATACCTCATGTTCTCTGACGCGCCACAGTGCCAGCGCACAAAATTGTGTAAGAAGCAGGGCAAACTATTAAAGCGCTCTTGTGTGTGGCTTTTCGGGCGTAACAAAAACAACACGGCGGCCACCAGCTGCTGTCGTTCTCGAAACTCTCTGCATTGCTCGAGTGCCAAGACACGCCGGGAACAAGCGCTTCATTGTTTCTCGCGCACGCCACCTAACGAGCGCAGAAAATAATCAGTCGTTAATTAATTAATTATCCCCGCATCCAAGCGCCTGTGCCCAAGATAAATGAAGGTGCGAACGTAATGGCAGCCGGTGATTAATTGCCCCCTAGGCTGATTGTTTACCTTCTCCTTGAAGTCATTAGCGCCTCCCCGGCAGCCTGCCCGAGAAAAATGCACGCGCCAGCGAGCGAGCACCGGTTAAGACGAGGGTCGCTTTCCACAGAGGGCGCGTGGCTTTCAGTCCTGCAGCAACAGCGCTGTCTCGGGGACCGTGGGAGGTTATCGCGTGAGGTGTGAATGCTTAGCTTTTAAACTGCATAGTTGTGCTGGCTTAATGCATCGCGGGATATTGTGAAGCATGCTCATGATGTAGGTGAACGCGTAGCCATCATTGGACGAGCACAGGCAGTATTTCATGTGGCGCAGCCCAGCCTCAGAGGAGCCGAAGTTTAATAAGTATTTAACGGTCTCGGTGTCCTCATGAATCGTACCCATGAGCTTAGGCCCTGACAGGAAAGTGGGAATGTGCCCATGTAGGGTCGTGTGGGGCTGATAAGCCTGACCCACGCAGACCTTCGCTCTGAGCCATTTGGATGACGCCATGGTGGCTCAGTGGTTATGGCAGTCGGCTGCTGACTCGAAAGACGCGGGTTCGATCCCGACCGCAGCAGTCGATTCCTTCACTATGGTGTCCCTCATAGCCTGAGTCGCTTTGGGGCATTAAACCCCCGTATACCTAATGAAACGATGACGACCTCTTTGAAGTATAGGACCACAATGCACGAAAGGATTAGGTCGCCGCGTCTGCTTCAGCGTCGCGAGGACAATGTGCAATCAGACGTGCAAGCGACAAAGCAAACATGACGGTAGCGGATCACTTTATTTATTTATTTATTTATTTATTTATTTATTTATTTATTTATTTATTTTATTTATTTATTTATTTATTTATTTATTTATCTTTTACCCACAGCGCCATTTGGCATTACAGTGGGGGGGTTGATACAGTAACACAGCGCATAAATGCAGGCAAATGCAAAAAAAGAGAAACAGCAGCCCAAGCATTCACAAAGTAAGCAAAGAATAACAACATTGACGCAATGCGCATCTATGTACAGAATTTGGGGTACAAGAAAGTCAGCTGTGTTGTTCACCCAATAAACGTGCATTTTAGGAGAAAGCACCAACGCAGTAGACATGCATATATATATATATATATATATATATATATATATATATTGTAGCGGCCTTTATTGGCAAGAGATGACTGGTTGTTAAGGCCGGTTAGAGCGGGCAAGGGCAGGTCCGGTCCCGGAACAGTTGATGCTTTTGCCGCGCGTCGGTTCTGCTGCTTCAGCTGCCGATCGTCGTCTTCTCGCCTCGCGCCGCGCATCGGTTCTGTTGCTCCGTCTGCTAAGCGTCTTCCTCTTTACATTGGCCCCCGGGGGAAAAAGAGCCATCCTGGCGATTTAGGGAGTCAACAGGACGCAGGGGTCGTAATACGGCTTCAAACGCGAAACGTGCACGGTCTCGCGCCCACGTCGTCGGAGATCGGGTGATGGCGTCACGGGCTCAACGATGTAAGTGACGGGAGAAGTGCGCTCAAGGACACGGTAGGGTCCGTGGTATTTTGGCAGCAACTTGGTAGAGAGACCTGGGGCAGCAGAAGGCACACGGAGCCAAACAAGGGATTGCGGCTGAAAAGTGTCTGTGCCATGGGAGTGGTCGAAACGGTATTTCTGGCGCCCTTGGTCGTCAGACGTGAATGACCGGGCGAGCTGGCGGCACTCTTCAGCGTGTCTGGAGGCTTCAGATACGGTTGTGGATTCCGACGAATCAGGGTGGTACGGAAGAATAGTGTCGAGCGGCGAGGATGGTTCACGGCCGTATAGAAGGAAGAATGGTGAGAAACCAGTAGTGCTCTGCGTAGCGGTGTTGTAGGCATATGTGACGAAGGGGAGGACGACGTCCCAGTTAGAATGGTCTGCCGCGACGTACATTGACAACATGTCACCTAATGTTCGATTGAAACGTTCTGTCAAGCCGTTCGTCTGGGGATGATAGGCAGTAGTGGTGCGGCGAGTAATGTTGCATTGCTGCAGAAGAGATGAAACTACGTCTGACAGAAACACCCGCCCACGGTCGCTCAACAGTTCACGCGGGGCTCCGTGCCGAAGTATGAAATGGTGCAAGAGGAAGGCTGCAACATCCCGCGCCGTAGCAGCTGGGAGGGCGGCTGTTTCGGCGTACCGTGTCAGGTGGTCTACAGCGACGATGACCCAGCGGTTTCCTGCAGCAGTGTAGGGAAGTGGTCCATACAGGTCAATGCCAACTCGGTCAAATGGCCTGGATGGGCAAGACAAAGGCTGCATAGGGCCGGTCGAATGGTGATGAGCGAGCTTGCGGCGCTGGCAATCCGGGCAGGAACGGACGAATTTTCGTACGTAGTTATACATGCCGCGCCAGTAATAGCGGAGGCGAAGCCGGTTGTAGGTCTTAAAAGCACCGCCGTGACCAGCTTGCGGGTCGCTATGAAAGGCTGCGCACATTTCTGAGCGTAAATGTCCAGGGATCACTAGGAGCCATTTGCGCCCATCAGAGAGGTAATTTCGGCGGTACAAAATCCCATCATAAACAGTGAAGTGGGCAGCCTGACGGCGGATTGCGCGCGGTACCGGCACGACAGAACGGTCTGAAAGATAACGTACAAGAGAAGTGATCCAAGGGTCCTTGGACTGCTCGTTGGGCATATCGTCCAATGACAAGGAGGCGCAGTCGATGGCGGGAGGAGAGGCACGTTCATTGGCTAGAGGTGAACGAGACAGAGCGTCGGCGTCGTTATGCTTCCTGCCAGAGCGATAGATCACACGAATATCGTACGCTTGAAGGCGTAAGGCCCATCGAGCGAGGCGGCCATTTGGGTCTTTTAGGGAGGACAGCCAACATAGGGAATGGTGGTGCGTGACGACCGCGAAAGGCCGGCCGTACACGTAAGGCCGAAATTTCCCGATCGCCCAAACGATCGCCAAGCACTCTTTTTCAGTTACTGAGTAGTTTTGCTCTGGCTTCGTCAGGGTGCGGCTCGCGTATGCAACAACATACTCCGCATACCCCGGTTTGCGTTGAGCAAGAACAGCACCGATACCAACGCCACTGGCATCTGTGTGGATTTCAGTTGGAGAAGCAGGGTCAAAGTGGCGCAGTATGGGCGGAGAGGTAAGTAGACGGCGCAACGTGATGAACGCGTCGTCACAGGCAGGACTCCAGCTTGATAGGTCGCTACTGCCACGAAGAAGTGCAGTCAGAGGTGCGATGATACAAGCGAAATTTCGGATAAAGCGCCGGAAGTAAGAACATAAGCCGATGAAACTTCGAAGTTCCTTCATCGTAGAGGGCTTCGGAAACTCAGAGACAGCACGAAGTTTTGCTGGGTCAGGAAGGACACCCTGTTTCGACACGACGTGGCCCAAAATCGTCAACTGACGAGCAGCGAAGCGACATTTCTTTAAATTGAGTTGAAGCCCAGCTGCCGCGAGGCATCCCAAAACTTGCTCCAGGCGAACGAGGTGCGTCTGGAAATCTGGGGAGAAAACAACGATATCGTCCAAGTAACATAAGCATGTTTTCCATTTCAGGCCGCGCAGTATCGTGTCCATCATCCGCTCAAAAGTGGCAGGGGCATTGCATAGTCCGAAGGGCATGACGTTGAATTCATAGAGCCCGTCAGGCGTCACAAAGGCTGTCTTGGAGCGGTCAGCGTCGGCCATCGGGACTTGCCAATAACCCGAACGTAGATCTAAAGAAGAAAAGAATTCGGCTCCCTGCAAGCAGTCAAGTGCGTCATCAATGCGGGGCAGCGGGTAGACGTCTTTGCGGGTAATTTTGTTCAGGCGCCGGTAGTCGACGCAAAAGCGGATAGAGCCATCTTTTTTGGTGACAAGGACGACGGGGGAAGCCCAAGGACTGTGCGATGGTTGTATGACGCCCCTCTGTAGCATGTCATTTACCTGGGCGTCGATAACTTGGCGTTCGGTGGCAGAGACGCGATATAGGCGTTGGCGCAACGGCGTATGGGCGCCAGTGTCGATCCTATGGGTAACAGCTGAGGTGCGACCCAAACGGTGGTTAGAGAAGTCAAACGATGACCGAAACTTATTTAGCAGGGTCTCAAGCTGGGTCTTCTGCGGTGGCGAAAGATTCGCGTCGATTGGGCGCTCAAAGACGGCTTCGGGAGCGGCATCAGGAGACGATGGGGAAGAAGTAAGTGAAGACACTTGCATGCGGCAGGGGTCATCCTCATAAGGGTCCCAGGCGACGATGGAGGCGAAAGGCTGGACACGGCCCAGGCATTCACCGCGAAGAAGATTAGAGGGGCACAGGAATGGATTTGACAGGGGCAAGGCGCTGCAGCCGGCTGAGACGGTAAGGACGGCGAATGGCAGGGGTAGACAGTGACGAGAAGCGAAGGAGTCGGACGGGATGAAGATGACAGGGCCGTTGGATGCAGAGTCGCAATGAACAGAGACTAGCACAGCAGAGCACGGCGGGATCACGACGTCATCAGCCACAGTCAACTTGGAGCACGGGTTAGTGGAAGCGCTCACCGATGCGTCGCCGAATGGAAGAAGGGTGACTTCGGAACGAGTGCAGTCGATGACAGCTTCATGTCGCGAGAGAAAGTCCCAGCCTAAGATGACGTCGTGAGACGGCGATGCGAAGACGATGAATTCAGCAACGTACAGAACGTCCTGAATAGTAACTCGAGCTGTACAGGCCCCCAAAGGCGCGATAATTTGCGAATTAGCGGCGCGAAGCATAAAACCAGATAGCGGAGTCATAACTTTTCGTAACTGGCGGCACAATTTTGCACTGAGTACAGATACAGCAGCACCGGTGTCAACAAGCGCGAAAGCATCGGTGCCCTCCACAGAAACGGTGATCAGATTGGCCGGAGAAAGTCGAGGTCTTGAGCTTGGCGACCAGCACGCAGTTCTTGCCTCCGGAACTGCGGGCACTAGTTTTCCGAAGGGGAAGAGGGACGACGGCGCATCGGGGAAACCGAGCGGCGACGCGGAGATGGAGAACGGCGGCGAATAGAGGGGCTGTAGTCGGAGGAACCAGTGGGCTCAGAAGGCGAAGTGCGGTGAAAAGGCTGGGGAGGGGCGTAGGCGTAACCTCGAGGGTCGGTATCCGCAGCAGGGGACGAAACTTGGCGGCGGCAGTGACGCATCACGTGGCCAGGAATACCGCAGGCATAACAAATGGGTAGGTTGTCTGGTGTGCGCCATGGACGGAAACGTTGCGGTGGTGGCCGGGCAGGACGAAATGGGGTCGACCGCGGTGGATGTTGGTACGACACGAATGTGTCTGGGCGGGGACGCCTGACTGCTTCGGCGTAGGTTAGTGGCGCAGCGACGGGAGACTGGGAGGAAACCGGCGGCAGGGCCTCGGACACTTGCTCCCGGATCACGTGCTGGAGTGTCGGAGTTAGGTTAGATGGACTCGGAACGGTAGGAAGAAGCGAAAGCTGCCGCGCAACCTCCTCACGGACAAACTGCTTGATCTGGAGCAGTAGCGAGCTGTCCTCTGTCGTCATGCTCAGGCTAGTTACTGTGTCTGTCTGTGCAGAGGGCTGCCGAGTGAAAACGCGCTGTCGGCGGAGCTCGTCGTAGCTTTGGCAGTGGTCGAATATATCGGTGACAGATGTGACGTTTTTGCCCACAAGCATATTGAAAGCGTCGTCTTCGATTCCTTTCAGGACGTGTTTAACTTTTTCGGCCTCCGCCATGGACGCATTGACGCGCTTGCAGAGATTGACGACATCTTCTATGTAGCTGGTGTATGATTCACCACTCTGCTGAGCGCGAACGCGAAGACGCTGCTCGGCGCGAAGTTTGCGTACTGCCGGACGGCCGAAGATGTCGGTGAAGCTGGTTTTAAATTCGGTCCAGGTGGTGAAGTCCGATTCGTTGTTTTGGAACCAAAGGTGGGCGACGCCGGTTAGGTAGAAGATGACGTTGGTGAGTTTCATAGTGTCGTCCCAACGGTTATGAGCGCTCACCCTGTCGTAAGAGGACAACCAATCCTCCACGTCGTGATCGTCCGTGCCGCTGAAGACGGCAGGGTCGCGCTGGCGGAGCGCACCATGGCAAGCAACGGGTGCCGGCGAGGAGCTGGCTGGCTGGTTGGCGTTGGCAGGCATGGGGGTAGTGATGGTACGGTTACGTAGCTCCAGGACGGAATCCCGCAGCCTCCACCAAGATGTAGCGGCCTTTATTGGCAAGAGATGACTGGTTGTTAAGGCCGGTTAGAGCGGGCAAGGGCAGGTCCGGTCCCGGAACAGTTGATGCTTTTGCCGCGCGTCGGTTCTGCTGCTTCAGCTGCCGATCGTCGTCTTCTCGCCTCGCGCCGCGCATCGGTTCTGTTGCTCCGTCTGCTAAGCGTCTTCCTCTTTACAATATATATATATATATATATATATATATATATATATATATATACGTCACACCTGCGGTAACTCAGGACGTTCTACGTCCGCCGCTTATGAACGTGGGTGGCGCTGATGAACACTCTCAAGGTTAGGTTACTTGTAAACATAAATACCCCCGAAAGCAAAAGAATTGACAGCCGCCGCCGTAGCTCAGAGGTAGAGCACCGGACGCGTAATTCGGAGGTCGTGGGTTCGGATCCCACCGGCGGCAGGTGGTTGTTTTTTCTTCTGCTTTTCTGATCAGTTATCTTTAAAAAACGATAACATATTCAGTAATATTCTAAATTGATCAACACCACGAAATAAATAACTTTAAAAAAAATCCCCTGTGCCCCTTGGTTTCTGTGGCTGTTGGCTTCTGTCATATTTATAACGAGCCCCTCATCCCCTTCCCTTGTTTGCTATATATATATATATATATATATATATATATATATATATATATATAAACTTCAAACATGTATTTCACGCAGGTATACTGCGCATTGACAGGAAGACACAGGTATACACAGTGGAAAGCACGAAACGAACGAGGAAGCAGCGCACAGATAACGACGCACCGTCTAGCTATGAAATGACGTGACACTGTTCAAAGCGGAATAAAAGGATTCATTTGATGAGATGGAAGTAACAACGGCCGGCAAACGGTTCCATTGACGAATGGTCTTCGGAAAAAAAGAGTCGCTGTATGCTGCCGTCCTGCACTTGTATTCACGTACTTTTTGATCATGGTCAAGGCGTGCGGATACGTAATATGGTTTGAAGATGTATGTTTCGCGTGGAATGCCAATGTGGGAGTAGTATATGTTATGGAAGAGTTTGAGCCTCAGCTGAGTTCTCCGCTGTTCTAGCGATTCCCAAACGAGGACTTTTTTTGCTATTGTTGCACTGAAGTTGCGTTTACATGACTTACCACGTACGTATCGAGCATCCAAGGACTGAACTTTGTCAAGTTTTTCTTTGTCACCTATGGTAGGAGGATCCCACACCGTGCTAGCATACTCCAACACTGACCGGACATAAGTTTTGTAAAGGAGTTCTTTGGTAGCTTGCGGGAAGGAACAAGTGTTTCGGCGGAGAAATCCTAAAGATTTGCAGGCCTTTCCAACTTTATAACCAACGTGCCGATGCCAGCAGAGCGATGACGTGAAATAGATACCTAAATACTTAAATTCTTCAACTATTTTCAGATTTGCATTATTTATAGTATATGTGGGTACTAGCTTTGTGCGTTTCCTCGAAAACGCCATGCACACTGTTTTGTCCAAGTTGAGATTCATTTTCCATTTTCCGCACCACTTATGAACAGTGTCAAGGTCGTTTTGAAGGACATCACGGTCAGCATTACATGTTATAATTTTATACAGGACACAGTCGTCTGCAAACATCCTCATGTGTGACGCTACATTTTCAGTGATATCATTGATGTACAGTAAGAAAAGAAGAGGTCCCAAGACGGAACCCTGAGGGACGCCTGATGTTACATCAACAACATCAGATTCAGCTCCATGCACCATTACTTTGATGCCTAACAGGCGTGTAGTATACATTTGGGGAAAATCTGACTGTCACCAGGCATATGTGGAAAGAGAATATAGAGCATTGCAAAAGTGCAAAGGGTGTTAACTCGTGTCACTGGGCCAATCGTGATTTTGGATGTCTTTGATTGGTACTGGTTTATTTGTTTATTGAGGTTTAACGTCCCAAAGCGACTCAGGCTATGAGGTACGCCGTAGTGAAGGGCTCAGGAAATTTCGTCCACCTGGGATTCTTTAACACGGACCTCTAGAATTTCGCCTCCATCGAAGTTCGACCGCAGCGGCCGGGATCCAACCCGCATCTTTTGCGCTAGCAGCTGAGTGCCGTCATAACCACTGAGCCACCGACTTGATTGGGTGCAGTCGGAATGTGGGGTGGGCTCCGAGTCTTTATTTAAAAACTGAACCCCGGAGCCCGGTCAGTGGTTCTGGTCTAAGATTAGGTGCTCTGCACCTTAGGCTCTGCCGATAGGGGAAATTCTCTCATGGTAGACAGTCCCAAAGTTTTGTCATGAACATCATGAACACCATGTAAATAAGTGAACAAATTGTAAATTAGTGTACATAAACTGCATATTTTCTTAACTGGAAGAACCTTCGTCTCTAAGACCATCTTTCTGCCTCTGGCAAAGCTCCGTCTCGGACAAGGCATCTGCTACAACGTGGGAGAATAACCTATAGGATATCAGACTAACAGTATTTTTTTTTTTTGCATTTTGCCTCCATTAAAATCAGGCCCTCGCGTCCGGGATTCGATCTCACAATCCCGTGAGAAATCGTTTATTTATTAAAAGGCCAAAAAAATACAACTAGAAAAGCACAGGCTTTTTTTTTAACAGCTACGCAGTGGTAATGGGGAAAAGATGCGAAAGTTTTTGTGTGCAGGTGCGAAAAGATGCGAAAGCTTTTGTGTGCAGGTTTCTTCTGAGCGCTTTGCTCCTCCTCATCTCTCCTCCCCCCGCTGCATGTCTTCACCTTCCTGCTTTTGTACCAAACGCTATACAAGGACTTCACCACAATGGCCGCGCGAAGTTTCCCAACATATGTCCCTGCTTTTTCATTGTACGCCTCGCCGATTGCCGTTACCAATAAAGGAACTTGATATTCCGCGTACGTTCTGAGCCATAGCGGATTTAAGACGAAGAGTCGGGCACTACGCGCCTTTCTGCGTCCCGTCCAACGCGTGCCCAACACGGCAATGAACAGGCGCTATCGTCTTCTACTCAGCGTGTGCGATGCTGCACCTCCCGGCATTGCACCGCACGGTCGCTTCGGGTACGCCGAACGCATTACGACGCAGTTAGTGCCCTTAATAGCGGTCATAAAAAAGGTGGCGGGGGGGGGGGGGGGGGGGGGGACGCCCGTGAAATACGAACTGCGTATGAACGGAGTGTTCTCCATGCGTTTCAAACCGGTTTCTGCACGCTGGCTTCGCCACATGTTCCGCACGCACCAGCTTGGGGTCAGCAGATGGAAAGAGGGGCGACATAGGCCGAAGACGCATTAAATTTTAAAAAATCGCACTGTATGGCGCCTATCGGGAGTAGGAAGTTTTTGAATCACCCATGTAAACTGCATGGCAACAAAACCTATCTTGCATACCCTCAAATGTGATCCGACTGAATAAAAAGCAAGTAACGAACGCTGCACAAAAGCCACGAATGTGTGAGCGTTTGAATTGCGCTTGAGTGGCATATTGCTGTGTAAATGTGCTGAAATTTTTGAAATTTTGAGTGACGATCCTGAGCACCAAATTACAACGTTGTACAGCGCGCTACGCGCATGTGCGGGTTTAACGGGGCTTATGCTGAGGAAATGTTCCTTAAGTGTTTTCATTTTCTTAAAGAGACGGCAATAAAGTTTTCAATTTTTCTTTAAAATCTTCTTTTGGTGCAGGAGGAGACTGCGGCCTTTTGAAAAAGAGCACTTGCTCCGCTAAGTATGGTTACGAATGAGTCCGTGTTTGATTGTGAATTACAAATGCCTATGGATTTAATTTCAGTCGAAGTCTCAGGGTTCATCACGAGAGTCCCAGCTTCCTTTTGTGGATGTATAGAAGCTATACACTTTATTTGATTTGTGTAAAGTCGACAAGTATTATTGATGTAGAGTTGAAGAATAAAATTATAGCTTTCAAATTCAGATTTCACCTTACTTCGTATAGCAAATGAAAATAATCATTTCTGGTCTAATTTTACCCTGTACACCTGAAATCTCAGTCACCTGCGGGGTCCGATGTAAAATAACGAGAGCATGAAAGAATGGCATGTCCGAAACTTCTGCTTCTACGTGCATTTTTCGGCCTAACAAACTGGCTGTTCCAAGTAAGTAGGCTTCAAATCCTCTTACGAGTTCATTTTATGGCTATAAAGAACAAACCTTCCCCCTGCGCGCGCATAGATGTGATACTGCAAGCGTCATATTTATTCGAGTTCTCCATGTACAGCACCCTCCTCTCTCAGAAAAAAAAAAAAGAATAGAATGAGCGGGAAACGGACAGAGCAGCGAAGCCTGTCTATCCGCAATGCCGGCAGCGGTTGCGCTTTTATGGGGCGCGGAGAGCCGAGGGCGACAGTCCGTATATATACCAAAGGGATGGGGAGTGGGGACTCCTGAGCAGCCATTTACGGTGGCGTTTATTGCCCTCTATTGCGTTTACTGCCGGCAGCTTCCTCCGACGGCTTCGATCATCGCGTCCCGCGATATCGGCGACCCTTGCGCCGCGTTGAGGAGGAGGGAGGAGACGTCTTAGATGAGCGCCAGTTGGCGTGCACTAGCTGGGAAACAAACGATGTGCACATCAACAGACCCCCGCACACTGTAAGACGACCGCACATAGAGGCGGCTATATGTATAGCAGAGAGGAAAACGACTTCACGTAATCGGCAAGTACTCTCGTGCCACTGGAAAGCTAGGGTGTTTGCTTCCAGTAAAGCGGACAGGTCGTTTAGTGGTAATGAGAGATATGATTTTGTTAAACTTGCAAGCAAGTGCGTAGCGGTCGGAAGGCGCGAATTCAGCTGGTGCAAAGGAGGCGACGATAATGTACGGCAGTGACCAATGATCGGAGGAATTCCGTTGATGCCACAGAAGTCACTCTGGGATAAAAGCGCGCCGATAATTTTAATTGCGGATTTGATTCAGGCTCCCTTTCAGAGAAAAATAAAGCGCTAAATTCGCACCGAAAATAAGCACCAAACAGTCCCCACGCCAGTTGGCACTGGGACTGAGAAACTAAGCCTCTCGTATTTGAGAATGTGACTTGGTTATCGTCGCCACCAAAGTATCTCAGAGTACCACTAGGAATCTACAGGGATAGCGAGGACGAGTTGAGGAACAAGGCAGAGAAATCGGGTGGCAAAGCACATTTCAGTGTTTGCTCGCGCAGCTACAGCTCACCGCTGCAATCCGAATGCATGGATTACATATGAAGCATGCAAGTAGTAAGTTTAGCCAAGTTAAAGGGACCCTGAAATGATTTTAACGATCACATTCTAATGCAAGAAATATCTACAGCCCATCTCTGTATTCGAGTCAAATTTAAAAGTTGTGCGTAGACTCTGCAATTTACAAATAATTTTAAAAAATTGCTGCGCGCAACCGATTAAGGCGACATCTCACCGCGCATTCTGAGCCACTCCTACCGCGATGACGTGAATGGGCAACCTGAGGTAGCCTTCTCTTACCTTGAGGTGCGTTGGTGATATGATGCTATGTCATCTTGCTGATTCCCAGCTGACAAGTTGTGTTAGTCGAGGTCAAACTGCATCAAAGGTTTGTTTGTTTGTTTGTTTGTTTGTTTATAAGAGACAAAGATGCAAGGAAAAAGAAGTCTATTAACCTAAAACCACTCCACTTAAAACTATTATAACACCTCCCTAAAAGCTCCGCTGGCCCATTGACACACCCCAAGTGGCAATGTTCACTCGACCCCTCCCGGCCTCGCGTCGGCGTGGTCTTTCGTCACTGCTGCCGAGTGTGTATGGCTTCGTCTTCTCGCCGAGCATGGGCATATTGCGCCAGGCGGCGTCGAAGTGAACGGTGCCACGATGATGACCGGCCTTTTGGCACTTCAAAGCTTCGCTTCTCTGCCAGACAGTACACAAACATGCACTCAAAGCAACGAAATGAAATTGCGCATTAGAAACTACAGCGGCAATTGCTTTAATATTTATAATAATGGAGTAATTACTCATTAGCATCTTCCCAGGCGCAGCGATAAGGCTACGAAGAAAAGCAATGCAGTTTTGACAAAAACTTTATAGTTTAAAACAAAATTGTCCTAGTCTGGGGCTCGAACACGGGACCGCCACCTGTCCGGAGCTGTCACTATACTAACTGAGCTACCCAGGACTTTTTTTTTTTTAATGTGGTCTATTACAATGATGCGATGTTTTATGTACATGAGCTATCTGTAAACATTAAAGGGAAACTGCATAGGTTTTAGAAATCAACGAGCTTAAGAGGGACGAATGTGTGAAACTTGCAGGTAAAGCATGCGAAGTCTTTTTGGGCTAGCACTTGAAATAGTGATGTATTCGCCGATTAAAATCCGGACACCCTTCAAGCTTCTCCGCAGAGCACAATGTTAAGTGGTGGGCACATGATGATGTCATCGAAGATATCGGTACATTTCCAACACGCAGACGCCTGCTTTAAAGGAAAAAAACCAACCCCACCGAAGGCAAACCCTGCCGACAGTTTTTTGGCGGCGTCTAACGAGTCAGGGCAGGGTGTGGCTGACGACAGCGGTAATTTGAAATCATACCTTCCGTGACGTCACGCTAAATTTCTCTGCATTATTCTGGTGCATTGAGGAGAAGCACAAAATTCAATCGTCGATTACGTCTCTATTTTAAATACTAGTGCAAAAATACTTGGCATGCTTTAACTACAACCTATAGATTTGAATCCTTGAATATCGCGAAATTCTCAAAAAAGTGCTGCAGTTGCCCTTAAAGAAAACAGTGGCACATCAACATACATAAGCAATGAAGCAAGAGAAAAGAGTCAATTCGGAGCACATAGCTAATAATTACATCATAACACGACACCCAGGACGGCTAGTCGGTGATATGGTGAGAACAAATTGATCAGAAACTCAGATTGTATTATGTCTCTACGTGCCATAAGACCGATCCAGCTTGGGTATACTTATTAATTCAATACTATACATGTATTATGTATACATCTACTCAGAGGTGGTTCTTCAAGCACAGACATCAGCTGCATAAGTTTTAAAGTGTTCTTTATGACGCAGTTTCTTGTCCATAATTCCTTCAAATAAGTATTTGACGCCCATGTCTCAGCAACACCCTGTAACTTGCCCTCCTCAGGGCGCTCCGACACCCCTCTATGATCCTTCTCAACGAAGGCTTATACGGGAGCAAGGTTATCTTTGCCACATACGTCGTCATTTTCTTACCCGGAATTCGGCTTCCTATTCTCTTGCATATTTTTCGCTTCCCACCCCAGATGGGACTTTACGGCAGCTCATTAACACTCTCCTTCTCACCTTTTTGCTCATTTCTCGTCAGGGATTTAGAGGATCTTACTCAATGTCTGTCCCGACCTTCCCCTTTCAATTTCTTTTCAATGCGCCTCGAACCTGAAAATGTTTTCGGCTTACTAATCAACGTGCAGGATCATATGTATTCATATATGTACGAATCTTACAAGTCTGTGCCAATGGCTTCGCGATACTAGTTCCTCTCAGAGGCAGTGAAATAACGGTCTAGTGCCCCGCGAAAAAAATAGGGCACGCAGTCGTTCAGATATTTGATTGGTAAATGCCTTTTTATTTTTTTAGTTTACATAACGAGGTGCCATATATTACAATTTCTAGCCTTGTTCATTAAAGGGAAGTTCAGGTTGGATGGCATCTCCTTGAGAGCAAATTTTCCCTCATAAGACGTTCTGCTGTGTACTGTAGTAAACTAACTGGGTTTCGGGTTTATTTTTCTGTTATATTAGCTCTTACACTGCCCGAGCCTTTACTATCTCCTTAGAATGAACTAGCAGTTTCTAGCTAGAAATTTAATTTTGTGCATGTCACAAAAGCGACCACTCATCATGCATAAAGCAAAACACCTCTCCTAAAGTGCAACTGCATTAAAAAGCTAGAAATTACCGGTGTTCGTCAGCACCTGCAACTCTGTATTAATCGCCACCGGAGCCTTATTCCTGACGGCGAAATGCGAGCGTTTTTGTTGTGTTCCAGATGAAACGTGATCATCTATTTCTATCGGCGGGCGTGGTTTGGTGCACCTCAATGGGTGCAGATTGTTTCCCATTTCGCTTTTCTTGAAGACGTTTCTCATTCGACAGCTTGAGCGCTCCTTGGTTTTCGCTCTCTTATGATTCGCTTTTTTTTTTCAGGTCTCAGTACCACGGGAACCGCTGCTCAAATGTTTTAAGTGGCATATTTTTTTCATCCACGTCTCCACAGAACTTCACTCAGATGATCTATTCTTCAACATGTTCTGCGTTACTGGACCGCGCAACCCACTGAAACGCGTTGTGCCAGAGTACTGAAACCGTTCTTTCATCGTACGCCGTTTGAAATGACTTCTCGAAGAAAGGAAATATTTTCCACAATGCTAACCTGAACGGGATCATGCGGCTATAGTCATTAGCTTGCTTGTCCTTAGTAGTTGGGCGACTGCGCTAACGTGAACGTTAAATGCTATTATTTCCGTGTGTAAAATCTAATTTACTTTGAAGAATTCTCTTCGAGCTCTTCACTGACCAAACAAATTTTTTGCTTCCTAAAAATCTGTGTAACAGGACTGACTATATAGTGGAAGAGTGCTTCTCTTTTAATTATTTTTTTTGCTACTGCCTTCCGTTCCGCACACAGCTACGGTTACGTGTCTTTATGATGTCTGTCCAGTAAGTAATACCAGGTATTCAGTGGTGACATTTCTTTATTCGCAACCTAGGCAACCAACATAAGCAGTTTGATGTCACAGTACTAGTTCGTTGCACTGTAAATAGCCCCTATGCATAACGTACTGTAGGTTGCTGTAGATATTGCTCTGAGAAGAAACTAAACCCTCATGCCTCAGTAAGCGCTGTCTTTGGTGTGAGGCAGAATGTTCACTTCTGGGCTCGTACCAGGGGAGCACAGTTCTCTGTAATAGCAGGATAGCTGACGATAAGCCGCAGGCTAGATTGCAAGAATTGCGAGAATTAATAAGTTGTGTGACGGCTCGGCTAAAAGTGTTGAGACAAATTGGCTGTTTTTCACCACTTAACTACATGAAGAAAACCTGCACGGAGGCGTCATTCCCTCGCAGTAAGTCGTAGCGACAACGGACACTGTGGGTGACGTCGATGAAAAGAAATTTCCAGAATAAATATGGCTACGAGAGGAGCAAATATGCGCGCTTTTACTTTGAGAAAAATTTGTTCACTAAAGACAGTGGGACTTCGGCACCGAGTATTCATCAAGACACACAACAGAGCAGTCCCGCGCACCTTAATAACGCCCTCAGATGGCGCCAGCCATGCGAAGGGCTTAGTTTGCAAATATTGAAGATGGATGTGGGGGTGGCAAGACGCTGACTTATCGATCATTTATTTGTTAAGCGCTCAGTTCGCTTGTCCGCGTTCCAGTAGTATGACAAAGAAATTGTAAAAATCACTATCGCACAAATGGTCAGTGCACAACGTCAACCATTAGCAATCGCATTAGTATGAATTACACGGCTCGTTCCATAAGTGACATAACTTAAAATATTTAAACTAAATTAAGTTGGAAAAGAAGTAAAGAAAGCTATGGGGAAGGAGAACTTCATTAGCTGTCATGAAAGCGAAGCGCAATCCTCGCAGGCAGACGAAGCTTTAGGAGTCGTTGTCAGTACAGGCCGCGCTTTGCGCCGCTAACTATACCCGAAATAAATGCGATATTTCGAGTTTAGCTGCAATACCCCAGCTTGCAATACTTCAGCTTGCAAGCCTTGGTTATTCAGAGCTCCGCTGTGGCAGTGGGGAGGTGGGACATTGTAATTCTTTCCAACTTTTATGAATGCCCTTCCGCGGCTCTTGCAGTGAGATTTATGCTTCTAGTAGAGAGTGCCATATTGTATATTGACACCGCCATTCGTCGTCATCGTCATGGAAACACGACCGCGCGGAATGCGCGCGAGCTTGCTTTGAGAAAAGAAAGAAGCCGAAGTGTGGGGCAAGCGAATGCTCCGTTTTTGGGCTGGAACCGACGTCCACTGCAGTCGCCCACTTTGACGTACCCAACCGTACTGAACCACGCGTGACAATATCTCGTTTTATACTGAAAAGAAAAAATGCTTGCATTAAAGTTTGTTGAGAATAGAATGATATCGGTAGAACACCAGGGTAAATATGCGAAGAGATCATGGGTGTTCCAAGAAGCGTTGACAAGCCATAACAATTGGCGAATGAAAAAAAAAATGGATGTATGCAGTCTGTCATCAAGCCATCCAGCTTTTAAAATTTCCATAGATGCGAAATCAGCAAAATTTTATTGCCGTACAGGAACATCCCAGCGTTCAGTGGCATTTGGAGCTGCTGTCGGCAGCACGCTAACGGTGTAATGTTTTGTAATAACCATATTGGCTCAATAATTAGAAATGCGGGAGAACATTCACTATAGAGAGAAGTTGTTTTCAAAAATATATTTTCATGTACACTTTATCGCGCTTAACCTAAATAAAGCAGTTTCGCTGTCTAATCATAGAACACAATACTGCTGATCTTGCTCTACATCGTCCGTGCATACGTTACCCACACTCACATTCCGGCGTTGGGAATGAAAACAAGTAAGGCAATTCCAGAAACCGATAGAGAAAAGTACTTAATGATGCCTGCTAACGGTCTGAGGCTATTAGTCTGCTGGCACGGCGAGTGAATAAGCGGCGTGGCAAACGCTGTCAGCGTGCCCCCCAGTGGCTTCAGATTAAAGCACGAGGCCGGGACAAATAACCGTAAAGAGGGCGCTGCAGCTCTCCAGCCGCTTCCACAGCGGCCGCAGGGCCCCGAACCAGACGCGTCCGCCGCCGCCGCCCACTTCCGGTGTCGTCATCCTCCTGTTTCCTGCCCTGACTTCCGACGCCGTTGCCCCCAATTTCCGCGCGGAGTCCGCGCCCTGAGATGTTATCCGTTCAGGCCCGTGTCGTGCTCAGCCTGTCGACCGACCAGGCCCCGATTGTCCCGTTTGCTACTGCCTGCCGCTCTGCAGGCGCTTAGGCAATGTTCTGCAACAGACACGAATACAGCGTCAATTTCGTACAAAGCCTAATGAGCGAAGAGAATAGTATAACAGCCTGTTCGTCGCGTCATCCTCTCAACCCGTGCCGTCTCCTCAACGCAAAGCCCACATACTACGGAAAAACACGACAATGGAGGTAGCGTTATCTGCTCGAGTTCTTTAGTGCAAGGAATGTGTGGGCATAATTCGTGCGAATCTCTCATGGGGAATTGGGCTCTCATTTCTCTAACACGATACGTGCTTTGGGTGGGTTAACCAAAGGAAACATTAGGAAAGAGAAAAAAAGGACGGCTGATTTAGCGTGGTTAGGCCAAGCGCGAATTTCGTTCGCTAGCACTTCGGTTCTCACTTCGGTTTTAATTCGAGCCTCCGTTTCCAACGTGAAGCAGCTTCAGACAATGATCAATGAAATCGGTCTTAAGCTCTTCCACAAGGGTATGACACTATAGCGTTAATGGGGTAATGTCCATATATGCTGAATTAGTCATTCTCTGCTGTACATTCATAGGTCACTGGGAGTTTTCATTCTATTCCAGGCGCAGTGGTGCAGTGCCTTAGCGCCGCGCCACCGCCCTGGGATGGCCGGTGATGCCACCGGTGGGGCTTTTGAGTCCAAGGTTTCTTCTCCCGAGAAACCTCTCACGACCACTCATCACTTGTACTGCCACTTGTCATGGTGGCCGGTTCACTCTCTGTCCGGTGGACAGACTGTGATGGCGTCACAATGTAAAGTGACTTAAATAGTCCACCTGCCACCTCGGGGTGCCACCTAGGAACAGGCTTCAGACAAACAAACATCGGGGAAGTCTGAGATTGGTGGTTATAGTACAAGCGCACTAAAAATCTCTACAGCCGCATGCTTCTGTCTATTTGTCTTTTTTTTTTTTTACATAATGAGAAGATCGAGTAGTGATTCGTTACTCGGGCAAACTTTTTGCATGCCTCCTTATCAAATCATCCCCTCTGTATGTGTAGTGTAGGTGTAGTAGATGCGATAGGTGTTTAGTCCTATAGTGGGCTGTTTCGTGCCTAATGAAAAAGAAAAAGATACCACAGAGGTGAACAAGACAACTCTTACACCACCTACGATTGGCTTTAAGGTGGGAGCGTTAAAACCAGTCGAAGGTGATGCAAAAGGTGGCGTTAAGGGTTCCGTTTAGCAGAAAACTCAGCGTCGTCGTCATTGGCGGCGGTGGTGTCAGCGAAAAATTCCCTGAGATATCCCCAGACGTAACTTTATGGGTTGCCACCTGCCCACCATGACAGGTTGCAGCTAAATTCATCACAGTCGCGATAGTTTCGGGGATAGAAACCTGGGTCTCACAAGCTGAACTGGTGACTCGTGGCCACCTGCCACCTGTCGGGGCAGCGGCGCATCGATTAACCGCCGCGCCCTCAAAACTGCGCTAGGAGTGGTATGCGAACTCCCAGCGATCTGTGACTGTAAAGAAGAGAGTGAACAGTCCTGCATAGGTGGAAAGTAACTCACTAACGCTATTGTGTCAGAAAACTGTAGGAGACTCTTAAGCGTCACCGTCTCCTACAGTTTTCTGCCCCGTCTCTCCATTTCAAAGAAATAAATGCTGTAGATAGGAGTTAGACCAGCAACGTGAGGGCGGCGACAGCAGCGCGCCTTGTGATCCACCAAAGGGGAATCCGTAGTAATATGCAGCGTCAAACACTCAGGAACAGTGAATGGAACGCTCTACTTCTGGTTCTAAGCTACACATAACGATGTGCGTGACAGCACGTCTACAGCCACATTTTTTTTCTTGCATTTGTCGTTGACACATACGTTGGCACATACCCTCTTTTGGCACTCTCTTTGTTCTATTGCACTTTCTTGAGCATTTTCATACGGCTAAATCGTTTAAAATTTCCTCAGCGGCTTCGGGTCGTCTTGAGCCCGCGGTACCCAACCCACCACCGTTTCAGCTCCTGTAGAGCGTGCTTTGTTGCATTAAAGAAATTGCTGAGGGTGAGCACCGCGCGGCGCGAAGGAGCAAAGATAAGCTTGCCCTGAAAACGGAGACCTTCGCGGCGTGTCCTCATCTCTCAGCCAACTTTAACTGCAAACCCCTAACGTTAACGTGCTTGACATTAATGAACAATTTAATCCCGACGTGGCTGAAATAAACTACTTTCCTACAGGTGTAAGATTCAGAATGCATTAACACGTCCACTAAGACGAGCTGAGCATTATTTTATTCCTTGAATCTGTGGAGGCTATGGACGAAAAACTCGCATTTTTTTGTTTCCTTTCATTTTAATAAATTCTACTCCTTGTCTACCTCCGCTTCAACGTATATCAAAAAGCGTTTTTCAGAACTTGGGTACAAGCTTCAGACTTCTCATCAGTACATTTTTGCTTTTACCTGTGCCGCTTCTTATTTAAAGCCGTTAAGCATCAGTGAAGTTCGCGTAGCTGTATTTGGTTTGCCGCATCCGGTCGCGTTGGTGGAATGCCCATTACGTTCTTTCTCTTGGGCCCTCCGCACAACTGCCGAGAAAGGGATGAGCTCAACCCAGCGGGATACGGGAGGGCGCCGTTACGGGAAAGGTCAAACTCCCCTCATGGACGGAGTCGTTAGGTCGCATCCTATGTGCACGTGTTTACGGCGAGGCGGACCCGGCTTTTGTGCCAAGTCTGCAGCGGCGTGCTTTGACATATTGTCACGCTAGCTGCAGGCATGAGGAGCGACGATGAGAAACAGATTGGTTGAAGTGGCTTTCCTGGAACTTGGGTCAACCGGACGTTGAAGTAATCTGCATCATGGGAAAGTGAGAGTGTGCGCGAAGCTCGCAGCAGGAAAGCAAAATCGTGATGGTGTAAAGTGTACATACGATATGTGTACGGTGTCGCGATGAGCTACCTTCTTTCCCCAATCATTTATTGGTTGTGTTTTATTTTCCCCAATAAGTTATTGGGTGGATGTTTGTACAGTACCTGATTGGTTATTCCTCCCACCGAGGGCGGGGACAGGGTCTAAAACCCGCTGTTTCGGCAGGACCGAGGGCTGGTTTCATCACGTAGAACTACTCGTGAGCCAGTCAAGTGTAAATATGTTTTCTCCTTGCTTGTATCTTCCTTTGTGCTTTTAATTGTTATAAAAAGTTAACCTCTCCAGAAGTGTCCTCTTGCAATGTGATCGAGCAATTCGAATCTGCAAGGCGTCAAGAATCCTACAACAATCATCTTTAACGCAATTCCCCTCTACGAGATCTTAAGAGAGGATTTCAACTGGCGCAGCCGAAGAGGGGACATTTTAACTGCATCCATGCTGACATGCGTGACCGGGAGGAGAGGGCAGGACGGAAACCCTACGAGGGCATGATCACGTGACCACTCCGTGCTCACATTCAGTGCCTTTCGCTAACTCTCTCAGAAAACAGAGCAAAGATTCCCGGGAAAAGATTTTTGTTTTCAAGGATAACAAATTACTGCATGCGCTACCTCTCGCCATTGTTGGCAGACCCTTTAGAACGACTGGCTTAACGACTTTCGCAAAGACTTAAAGCTGTGGTTACATGAACCTGGCATGGCCAAGTTGAATAGAGTTGTCGTGTAGGAATCTAGTTACTGGATTCATGGAAACGCCGCCCAGTCGAGTCGGGGAGTCGTCTGTACTCAGCTCCTCTACTCGTCACAAGGGGCGGATTAACTCGCAACCCTCTCCGCAAATACCTTTCGCCCTAGATAAAGGCATTTTCAGCAGGATAGAACAGAAGTGGGAACCGGTTTGATACTCGCGTGCTCGCGCCTCGGAGTGCGTGCCGCGAGAGTTGACTCACTCGTACCGAGTTCATGTATCAAGTAAACAGACAGTCATCGAGTCCGGCTGACCTTTCTCAGCTCGATCCATTGCATGAAGGACGGAAAACACATGAGAAGTCCTGGCTATCCGAGCTGCATGCCAGAAAGTGTGTCGGAAGTCGCGCTCATTCGCAAGGACTACTGGGAGTATTTGACCGCCGGCGAAGCCAATAGGAACGCTGGGCGCAGCGGCGTCGTCTTCTGGATTTCCTGCTGCGCATGCGCAAACGCGTTGAGATGGTGGACAAGGGGGGGGATGCAGGGGGGAGCCGGCTTCAAAAAATGAAATGTGACGAAACCGCCTCTCCTTAGTCCTTTCCTTCCTCCCTGATCCCTTGGCTGGACTCGCCGCTATCAGGTTCATGTAAACGAGGCTTTACTAGGCAAAGTTTTGTTGCTGTAAGAAAGTGATTCCATGTTTTAATAAAATGCATGTGAATTCAGGATACGTCTTTACGTTGAAGCAATCGCACCAGCTTCTTGTTCTTCTTAGTGATTTATTACAAAGCTTTTATTACAGCTATTTACACTTGCAAATTTTGCAAATTTACAGTTTTAGCTCAAAGGTTTTACGGTCCGCTCTGCGGCTGAGCGGTGTTGGCACTGAAGTGCGCATGCTTAGTAGGCTAGCCCGCTCTTCCCCTCCGAAGGGAACAGAGAAGGCGCTGGCTTAGCGGAGGATCGTATTGTACGGAAACGTACCGGTATTCCCGGTTAGTTCAAGATAGCTGCCTCTGACTAGTCAGTCCCGTCTGAGAGCACTTTGAAGTTTCACTGTCTCTAGAGCTTAGTTTAACGACTTATAGTTATCGGAAGGGCATAAAATTCGTCAAGAATAACTGTTTGTAGTGCGATCTAGTTGCGATGAATTCTGGTGGCAGTGAAGCGCAACTTGACGTTGCGCGCTGTGAAAAACCGCGTAGACCTCCTTACCGATGTCTTTCGGTAACAAGCAAAGAAAATGTGAGAAAGGCGCTGCTTTCATGCCAAAGAACGTGGAATGGCCCACTAAAACTCGCTCGCTGCACCTTCGTTCCGCTTATGCTGAGTGGGTCAGCGTAAGCTAGAACAATTCGCGTGATCGTAGTATGGAATAGGATATCCTCAGCTGTTGAAACAAACGCAAGATTTTGATAGGTCATACGTACGAAGTAAAATTCCTTACAGCCAAAATTAAAGAGGCATCGCCTTAAAATCCTCCTCTTACATCTACTAAATTGCGGGGCGCCAATGTGCAGGAACAGGACAATAACCGGGGAAGGCGCGTTATTTTCCTGTGCGCTGGCGCCCGCCTGTGCCCGTAATCGATAGGGTCACCCTATTCTAAAAGCCTCTAATACTTATTTTATTTCTCCTAAGTGTTTATTTCACCCTTCAATTTTGTCAATTGTCATTCTTGTCATTTTTATGCACTGCATTTAATTACTTACATTATTGCACTAATGTACTTATACCGGCTATCGCCCCCTTTAACGCGTAATATGATTTTTGTGAGGGCCCTTCATCGGTGTCTGTGGTAGACAATGCAATTAATTGTTTCTCTGTCGATCTCGGTCATCAAGTCGCCGCAAGCATTCAACCAGCACTTAGAAGAATCGGTGTGTGTGTGCGTGTGTGTGGTAATGTGTGCGGCTGCGCATCGTTTGCGGCCTCCCTCTAGAGTGAGCGACATCCGATCGGAAAGCCTAACTGCATGGGCGGCGGCTAATCGCGCGGTACACAAACCGCAGCCAACCGAGCGTTCCGCCATGCCGCCGCTCGTTCATCCCTCACCGGCTCGTGTGGCTCAGGCGGGCCGTGAACTGCGGCCGCTGCGCGCGTCCGCGGGCAGAAATCACGCGAACAGGGCGTCGGCGGCAAACGCGCGTGCGACACGCGCGCTGCTTTCCGGACCGTGCGTCGTCGCCGATATTACGCGCGACGCCGTTGGTGCATATTGCTCCTGGATCGGCCGTATGGCGGTATTAAGGCGAAAGCCTTTAATGCCTCATACTGTCGTTATCGGACGCGTCGGCAGGAGTGTCGACAGACGCGTCGGAAGATTTGTCCGCCTTTCGTCGTCACTGCTTAAAAAGAAACTGCGCCGAGGGTGGGAATCGAACCAGGGCCTTTGGCATTTGAAGAGGAGGCGCTACCACTCCGCCACGAAGGCTCAAGGTTCCAGCATGAATAAAGGCGCATCTAATGAATGCATATGTTTCATAAATAAAAAGGAATAAAGTCAGGAGAAGGAAAATAAAAATAAGAAAATAAGCAAAAATATAAACAAAATAAGATAGGGTATGAAAATAAAAACAATAAAAACAAGAAAAGCAGCAAACATAAAAAGATATGAAAAATAAAAAGTAAATAAAAACAAACAGTGCGCCAGGAAACGCTTCCGCCTTGCAGCACTTTAGAGAGCCAAAGTGCCCCCTGAATTTTTTGTATAGGGGCAGTGACTAAAAGACCACTCCATTTCATTCATTCATTCATTCATTCATTCATTCATTCATTCATTCATTCATTTGTCCCTCAAAGGCTCCATTTAAGCGGTACTACGTGAGGGGTGGGCGGAGAGTACGGCAGTAAAAAAAAAATGATTTTCGATGGCAATCTTGAATTGTTAAAGATATATCTGTTAAGGAAGCGATGTGGCCGCATTGTGTGAATGATGGCATCCCAATCACGGCTCTTAGAACCACTTTACTCTCTCTTCGGTGCAACGAATCGATTCTTCAAAATGCTTAGGAAAACGTCATAAAACTGCAAAAGCAGCGATGACGTCAAAAATGAAAACAAAATCCTTTTACGCGCGTTGAATGGCTTGAATAGCGAGTAGAAATAAAGAGTATGCTCATAAAGTGACTGAAATGAGGTAATAAACGAATGAAAATTTTTTGTCAATTTGGAATTTGTGCACCAGTGATAAGCTGCACGTTTGTGAACTTGGCCGAAATGATCAAGAAGGACTGAAAAACTGAAAGTAACAGTTTTATTAGAGAACCTCTAAAAACCCTCGCCAGAGAAACCGCGGTTAACAATTTTCTACTAGAGGTGCTTCGTCGGTAGTTTATCTGCATTTATATTTACTACGCTATATGGCTTCTTTGCGCACACGCTTTTTCAGGGAAACAAGACTGTGCGTTGCGATCACGCACCTGACATCAACCGTTACACATGTTGACTCTCTGAGAGGGCTTCTTTGTGAATAGGACTGCACCCTTCTTTTAACGTTGTCCCATTTAACTTATGCCTAATGGCAAACTGGTCGCTCGAACAATGAGTCGTTGGCAAGCGTTGTTGCTTGATTTATTCATTAATTTTCACCCACAGATAAGGAAAGCACAGCCTTAGAGGTAAACAGTTCTTCAGCTTTTTTCATTGCAGTGGTTTTTCCGTATCTGTACGTCACTAGTCCAAATTCTATTGCTCCGCACCCACTGTTTCCCGTCAGAGCCAGCTCGTTGTGGGAGCAGAAGCGGTAATAGCTCTGTCCACTCTAATATTTGCCCGAATCCTGCAGTCACTTGCCTATCGGGATTCACAGCGTATGAGGCAGCTTCCACTCCGTGGCGGCTGTCACCTACCCGCCAGTCCCGCTACAGCTCTCGCCACACGAGCACGGGGCACGTGGAGCTAACAGGAACCAGCCTGGCGGCCCGTGATGCGTACGCAATAGGTCACGTGTCGAGACACGCGACGCGACCTTTCCTGTATCTGCCGCTGGAAACTATAGCGTGCGGCAGGGGATGAGGGGGGGGGGGGGGGGGGGGGGGTGCCCGTTTAATTGAGCCACCCGCCGCTGCGGGGCGCCCCTGACGCAAGCAACCTAAGGCAACCCGGTAGCAACCCGGTGTGGCGCGCTTCTCTTCGGGTGCAGCGTCAGCCGTGCAGGGAAGCCAAGCCATGCCGGCGGGGAGGCTTCCCTACGGGTCGTCTAATAAAGTCGTCTCTATTTGAGTGACTCAGCAATATCGGATGCAACCCGGATGTAACCCGGCCCGGCCGCGAGCCGCCTCTGCGCTGACCGAGACGCCGAGGCTAGCGCCCCCACCTCCCCGTTTTGTGCGTTATTTATTGCCGCGCACTCTTGATGGATGCTTCCCGCGGCGCCCACGCCTATATAGCGCAGGTGGAAAGCTCGGCGATGCGCTTCGGGCCTGTGATGCGCAAAAAGCGAGCAGAAACGTGAACGCAGGTTGCGTGGCCGCGGCTGCGGCGGACGTTCCGTCTCGTTTGAGAGCATACTACGCCCGCTGCTTTGATGTGCTTCGACAACCGTCACATGGAGCTTTTATTTTGTATAGGTACAGTGGTATAGGTGGGCGGTGAGCTCGGCGTCAACACCGTTGCTTGCCGGTCGTGTACGCTATGATTGAACTTTTGAAAGTGCATGAGCTTTTTGGCTGAGCTTCGGAAATCACCGAAGTCAGGAGCGTCTTCGGCGATAACAACCGAAGTCATATATTAACAGCCTAAACAACCTGCAGTGAGAAAACACTAACTAGGCTTTATGCTGAGACATTAACGTGGCGCACCGTAACACACTACAGGCTCGACAAGATGAAGCACCCCAGCTGGCATCCGACAAAAACTACCATTTTGACAATCCCCCCGCGCGTCTTAGCGCACCTACTTAGCACTAAGATTGATTACGAGGACGTCAGAGGCATTTTTCATTGCTCTTCTGACTTCCTATGGTGATCTGAAACATGAGACGCAAATCATTTCGAATGAGGCAAGACATGCTCACTGAGAAAATTTCTGAGCCGAGAACAATGTGCAGATGTCTGCGCTGCTTTACAAGAGCACATCCTTGGCACCTCCGAGAAGAGCGAGCTAAAGTAGGTACTATCGGGGACAAAAATGATATATTCCACGCGTCGGGAGCCGGAGCAACGGAAAACTGCGTTGCAACGCCATCTGCAGGCGTCATCTCGGACCCACACAGCCAATCTGTGACCTTTACTATCAGCAGACATGTCGCTTGACTCGTTTCAATGTTTAGTGCTTTTGCTCGCGAAAATGCCGAGCGGCGTCGCAGCAGTAGCGGTCTGGTGGCCCTCTTTTCATTTTGTGTTGTCTGTTTTTCAACGCGCGTTCCAGATACGGCTTGAGAGCTGGCGCGCACACCGTCATGATGCGATGAAATGCCCGCGCGCGCGTGGCTAACTTGTCGTGGAAGCAGCGCATTTTTGAAACATTGAAACGACCCAAGCGACATGCCTGGGGCGCGATTACGAGTCGCTCAAAATCGTCTCAATCGGAAAGTGTCTCAAAAAGTGTCTCATTTGCCCCGTTCCTATTGGTCGGTCGTGACCAGCGGCCATATTCGTTTTTTGCGTCACCGGCCGACGTCATAAGTGTGCAAAAAGTGTTGACGTTGCTCACCTAATTATGCGAGCCGATTGAGACGATTTCTTGCGACTAGAACAAGTGGTCTCAAACCGCTCGAGACAGAAAATGGCGGTTGTTTACATGGCCGGTGGCCGCGCGAGCAGCGGTGTAAGAGGGTGCATGAAGACGGTTTTGACGTGCCGGACGAGTTGTTTCGACGTTTTGACATAGGAAGGAGCATAATGGCTGTGCGACGAACTCGGCGTTGAACTTGGAGGTGTGCGGGTGAGTGCGCGGTCAGTGGAGCGGCAAGTGCCTGTGCGCGCCTTCGCCGCCGGTGGGTTTCAAGACACCGTAGGAAATGAAGTAAACGTCGGCGTAGCCCAACCGACTGTGCAAGTGTTTGCGGTGAGTTGCGGAGACCACTGTCAAAGTTAAGTCGCAGAAGGTGCGCGCTTTCCGGCGAGACCCCTCAAGACAAGGCGGCGGCGAAGGTGGACTTCCTTCGCATAAACTTTCGCCACCGCAGTATCCCCGGCGGCGTCATCCGAGCATCGTCCGAACGGAACGGCACCACCAACACGAATATCAAGTGCTTAACCCGAAGCGGGCGGCATGAGTTGGTTACGAGGCGGAAGAGTGATTGTTGCCGCAGTGACCGGGCGTGCCGGCTCTTAATTCCCGCAGTGAGATTGCAAGCTCCCATCAGCTGCACCGGTCTGCTTCCGTATGTCGGCAGTTGCTGCAGTGTGATTATTCATGGTCGCCGGGTATTTTCTGAACAAAAATAAATATAATCACGCATCGCCCTTGGAGCACATTTGCCATCGATAGCAGCAAGGTGAGTTCACACTGGCGAGTCGCGGAGGTCGCGCGACAGGCTTAAATCGATTTATTACGCTCCCTCCCCGCTTTACATGTGCTTCGCAAACCGTAACTAATTGACCGAAATCGGTCGCCTAGAATACTAGCGCGACGATTGCAACTCGCCAGTGTGAACTTGCCTTGAAGCTGCCTTCGCCGGTTTTCGAGCCAAGCGCTCCTTCCAAATTGTTCTCGGCAGACTCGTAGCAATCACTGCCTTTAAACAGATTTTTCCGCGCACTTAAGACGTCTGCGCAGTACTTTGATTCTGCGTAATGTGTAAAAAAAAGAGGACAGCCGTCGAATCAGCTGATTTTTTTTCTGGCTGCCATGTTTACGATGGCTGAATATGTGCGTGGAGGGATAAGGCTGAATCGGTTGAATCAGGCGGCAGCTCACGCCGCCTAGCCGCCGCTACCGACGCTTTTCCAGCGTCAGCGCACCCTCGCGGCAGCAAAAGTGACTGAAGAGCAAACTTAATTGCAAAATTGAGGACGCTTCTTCTTTTGCTTCATGTCGTTGAGTTTGAAACATAGTTTGTTAGCGAAATAAAACATTCTTCAAATTATTAACGGCGTGTTTACAGAAAAACTTTAGCATACGGTCCCTTATGCATCCTTTAGCATACGGCCCCTTAAAAAAAAAAAAAAAACTAAATGCTTCCTGGGTGGAACCCTACTATTAGACACCACAACCTCGCTGCTAATTGGTTGATTCCGCGGTCAACAACTCGCGGTGTCGTCATTTTGACGTCAGAGTCTCAAAATTGAGACAAAAACTCGTAATCGCGCCCCTGATAATAAAGGTCACTGATTGGCTATCTGGGTCCGAGATGCCGCCTGTCGATGGCGTTGCAACGCAGTTTTTCGTTGATCCGGATCCCGCCGCGTGGAGTATACCACTTTTGTCCCCGATAGTACATCCACTGACAGAAAACAAACACAGCTGGACAGTGGAAAAAAGGGCGCTCAATGCGGATTGGGTTAGCTTTGAGAACGCTGTCTTGTGCATAATAGTCCAATGCAATGACCACAAACTGTAACACCACATCGTAGGGCCAAGTGACAGGGGTGCGCACTACGCGACAGCACTTGAAATGAGAAAATATGCCTTAGCAGCACAAGCGCCCATCTTCAATTACCATGGCCTTTGAAAGTTTCCTTTTGTGATCTCCACGAAAGCTGTGCAATTTTGTGACGTCTCGTTCCCCAAGGCATTTGTGTAACGGAATGTCTTTAAAGGAAAAAAATAGTTCGTGAAAAATACGCAAAAAAAAAAACTTTGGTTTCGGGATAAAAAATGCACGGTATGCGAACTAAAGAAAGAAGCCAACGGTCAATGCGGCTGGGGCAGCCGCAGTTAATTCAATACCAAGTTAATGGTACACAAAAAAGCACGCATAGTTGTTTTTTTTTGTCCCACAAATGTGTACAAAGAAATGGTGAACTTTTCACATCGTTCGGCCATTTTGAAATCCTGTATGCAGTTTTTGTGCATTCATGTTTTGATATCCATTACGTGTTTTGTACTATCTCTCTCTCTCTCTCTCACACACACACACACACACACACACACACACACACACACACACACACACACACACACACACACACACACACACACACACACACACACACACACACACACACACACACACACACACACACACACACACACACACACACACACACACACACACACACACACACACACACACACACACACACACACACACACACACACACACACACACACACACACAGCCGCCGCGGTGGCTCAGCGGTTATGGTGCTCGGCTGCTGACCCAAACGACGCGGGTTCGATCCCGGCCGCGGCGGCTAGAATTTCTTTGGAGGAGAAATTCTAGAGGCCCGTGTACTGTGCGATGTCAGTGCACGTTAAAGAACCCCAGGTGGTCGAAATTTCCGGAGCCCTCCACTACGGCGTCTCTCATAGCCTTAGTCGCTTTGGGACGTTAAACCCCATAAAACCAAAACCAACATACACACACACGCGCGCGCGCGCGCATAGACACACACACACACACACACACACACATACACACATACGCACGCACGCAGACACGCACGCACGCAGACACACACTGATTGCGCTAAGTAATCACCTTGCATTCTCCTCTTACCTGCCTGCGTTAAAACGCAGTAGAAAGGAGAGGAAGGGGAAGGGCCCGATGCTTTTGGGAACTATGTCTGTTGATCTCACTTGTTACTTTGTAACCAGCTGAATGCTGCAGGGGCGCATGCGTGACCCTGTGCATGGATGGACGTACGGTGACAGGTCGCGCTTTACGAAACCGCACGCATGCCCTTCTCGTACATACGGGAGCTCGTATTTTTCATTTTTTACGTGGACGACTGCGGTTCCTCGATATTCGATCTCCGACGCGCATTCCAGGAGGCCGCGCACGAGCCAGAAACACGCATGATCGCGTTCTTTTAGAGCTGCGTCCAGCGCAGACCGCAGTCGGCCCATATAGGCGCGCAAGGCGAGGTTACGTGGTCGAAATCTCCGGGCTGGAATGTCGTGGAGGGCATTATGAAAGAAAAAAATATACGAAATAAGTTAGTGCACGATGCCTGGAGCGTGTGCGTGGAGGCGTGCGCTTTCGAAGCTAAAAACATGAAAGACAGATCTGCACCCATACAGGAAGCATATAGGTGCGCTCAAGCCTGCGGCCACGATATTAGACCGAGGCATGGAGGAAATTCAATATGCCACGTCGGCATTTTATGAGTGGTGCGCAAAAAAAGAAGAAAAAGAGTCGGACGAAATAATACTTCGTAGGGACAGGTAGCTCTTATCATGATGTCGGCCACCGCATTCAGCTCACGAGGACGCATGGTTATCATAGTCGGATACAACCTACGAACGAAGCGACACACGTCCCTCAAAGAAGGTCATCCAACCAATGGCGTCTACCTGTTATGACGTCACAGTCAGTAGCCTTGCAAGCGCTAGCCACCTGAGATTCCTCGTTAGCAGCCTAAAGTTGTAGGCTGAGAGTTGTTCTTAGTAGGTTTTATAATAAGTCGACGACGCTTAATTCACGCACAAAACGTCGCCCGTTCATTGAAGACAGCACGCGTTTCTTTCAACCAGCTGTGCAGGTACTGCTGGATCATTTGGTCCCGCATCGAAAAAAACAAAATAACGTGTATCACGCGTAGGCGTTTTGCAAGCCAAGTTCCACCAAACACAGCTGGCGACGTGCAATACGGAACCCACGTCGAGTTGCTGTACGAAGCATGCACTGAGAAGCTGCGTTGCTCTGAATCAACCTTTCTTTCTCTTTATTTTACCTACCTGCCTCGCTTCAGCATTTTTTTTTTTCGTTCATTTCTTTTCAAGCTCCTTTTTCAACCGCACAAGGTTGCCTGGCCTTCGGGTGGTTCGAAAAGCGGAGGTAATAAAGCAGCGGCCAGGAGCATTCTTCTCCCCGGTGTAGCTGCGCGACGCATGCCACTGTGCCTTCTTTAGGGTCGCGGGATTCTACAGAGAGTAGTATTACAGAGGCTAGAAGGTATCGCGTCCGCGATCGGCCCCAACGACACGAGTACGCTCGGTGAAGAGGGTGAGGTGGGGAAGGGACGCAGGGGAACGCTACAGTTCACAGTAAAGCCATGTAAAGCGACGGCATCATCAGCAGCAAGAAAGTAGCGGCGAGGGAAACAGCGCTACCGTCGCGCCGCCAGCCAGAGTCCACTCGACCACCCAAGTGCGGCAGCAGCGGCGGCGGCGGCGGCGGCCGAGAGTGGAGTTCGGCCGCGCGGTGTCGTCCTCGTCGTCGGCTGGAGGCTCGCTCGCTCGCCGCATGCCAAGCGTGCGCGGCGGCGCGCATTCCAGGCTCGTAATAAACTCGGGACTCGCGCGCAGATACAAGCAGGCGCCGGACCGGGCTCCCTCCCACCAACCCACGCCCTTCTTTTCCGAACGCTCTCCGGACTCCAAACCTCGGCCCGCTCTCCTCGCGACAGCTAGGTAACCTTTATTGAATAAATTCCGCGACTTCGTGCCTCGCAACCCCGGTGACGAGGGGCGCGGCCTCCGAGTTCCGACGGCGTATGTGTATGTATATATAAAATAAAAAGGTGGTGCAACGGGTATATAAGTGTATAGGTACTGTACACACGCGAGCTGCGTAGGGTGCGTGGGCCAACTTGTGCGCCGAGGAACACGTGTCGGTCGGCGCCGGCGGCGAGGGTCGCTCACGAGCGCGGACGCCGAGAGTTGCGCGCTGATTCTCCGCGCATGGTTACATTCCTTATGTGTCTAATTCCATAGCGGGGGTGTCGACGCAGTACGTTTTGCGGGGTGCGATCATATCGTCTTTTGATGCGCGGACCAGCCGGATGAAAAGATTATTGAGCTTTTCATGTGAAAGAAAACGGACGCGCGTATTTCTATAGCGTATATACTGTAGATGACGGCTAGTCCTTTTCTGTCACCCGTAAAGAGATTGGATGCTGAGCAATGATGGCTCGTTACTCCTGGAAAGGCAGGTAGAACATCCTCTGAGCTCTTAAACACAGCTGGAATGCTGTTGGTCACGACGTGCAGTTTTGGAGAGTGTAGAATAACAAATGCAGGCCTCCCTAAACGAGGTTAAATCTTCAATTTTCTTTTAGGGTTGGAGGCATACATCGCATGTTAGCGAACCGCACATTTGGAAAGAACACGTCCTGAAAACAAAGCAAAGGCTCCCTGTTAAGAGTAGCGACTCCCTTGCCAAATAATTGGCTAATCATGTTTCCATGTACGTGAAGCAGACTGGGTGGCATGCGGACTTGAATATGGCTCATTATATTTTCAGCCCGGTTGTTTGCAACGTGACGACTATACCACGCTAGCGACTTTGCCACGGACGCTCACCGCACCCTTATGGGTTTATTGTTTAAGTTGTGCACAGGCTTACAACTGAACACCTCAAAACGTTACTACCACGCAGAAATGAACAGCAAGAACAGAAACAAAATAAGAAAGGGAGCAGTTAAAGCCCATAACTGACAGCCGAACAAGGCACCCATTGTGGCAAATGGTTTAGCCTGAACGGTGGAGAAGGTTGAACCTCAAGACGGGTACCACACAGCTAGCTTATACGTCAGTTCTTGCAAGTAGAGCTCTGGATCTTACCTGCTTCATGCTCCAAAGTTCTGACGTCGAGCGAATGACTCCAGTAGCATGTGCCAGAGCAGGAACGACAAAAACGTAAAGACAACCGCGAACGAAATATCGCGAGCTGTCGAGCGAGACGTTGAAGAGTGCTCCTGAGTCGCCGTCGTATTATAGGCCAGTCCGCCAAATCAAGTGGGACCCATTATTTCTCTAATGGCTGAAACTCGAACTGTGTATGTTTGTGTGCAGCAGTATAGAGTGCCAAGTAATGGCGCTCACCAAGGGAAAGAAAAAAACAGACGATGTAAACGCTTCAGTCGTTCGTAGAAAGGAGAAAGCCGCTACGAAGCTGTCACCGTATTCGACTGCTCCATCACCGCTGCTTCCAAACAGCGGCGGCTTTTAACAAAGGCTTTCACCCGAGAGAAATCCAGAGATCAATTTGTCAGTATAGATATATAGATATTTTTTTCCCCCACAGCGCACCCGCCAGCGCCGTCGCGATCAGCCAGACTGAAGAAGCCGCCGCTCGTGTAAGCGATCTCCAAGATAGCGTCGTTTCTACGCTTTAGAGTTTTTAAGCCGCGTTTATCGAAATTAATCGTTTCGCGAAAATAAAGCGAGCAGCGCGGGCCGGCTCGCGTGTAACGCCGGCCGTCTCACTTCTCGCGGCAGCGTTTTGCTTCTGATTTTGATTTTCTTTACAATTTTCGTTTTTCGCTTCACTTCGCACGCCGCATTTCGCGCGAGGCGAGTGAGACGCTCGCAGACGGGGCCCGCGGCAGCGCGCGCGGTCGTGCGCCCGCGCGGCGCGTGGGGGCGCCACGAGCGAGCGCCTCGCCCAAAGTGTCAGTCGGCCTGGCAGCTATTATTTACCGCCGGCGTCGACGACTTTATCGAGTTGATTACTGCTGCACTTCTCGGGAGGATTTAGCCGTCTCTTGATACTTCAACCTCCGCTTGCGTCCGACCCCCCCCCCCCCCCCCCCCCCGCTTTCCTTTTCTCTCCTCATCGTTTCTTTCTTTTATTTATATATCGAGATGGTTCACGATGGCTAGCTTGCCTAGTATGTGAACAGTGGTTGTTATTTCTTTCTTTTTTTCAGAATCGGTTCCCCCAAGACCAGAACCCTCCATACCGCTTTTGGCCTTCGCTGTTCCTCGGTCTGCTATTTCTGCGCCTGTCTATACGTTCACGGTTAAAAAGAGCGACCGACCATCGGCTTCACTTTTTTTGTTCAAATGCGAGCCGATTTGTCTCTGACTTGGCATTCACAGCACGAAAACTGCAGTGTTTTTGATTATTATGCTGAACTGCTCCGTCTTAGATCGTTTTCTTTTCTTCGTCAAGTTTTCGTGCACTTTATTTCTAAATTACTCTCGTATTTTCTGAGTATACGTTTTAATTCTTTTTTTTTTTCAGTTGTACTAAATGGAAGTCTGAAGCCATGTTGAATTCCGTACCTGAAGCAGTCTGCAGGAGATAGTGCCTTTGCCTATGACTTTCGTTGGTGACAACACACACATGTTAACCTCAGTACGGACTACGTAGTTTCAAGGAAGATGTTTATGAGAGATGCGCACATGTGACAGTTTATGCTGTGTGTATCGCGAAATCGGACTTCGCCAACGATGTCTGACTTGACGCACGAGGTGATGATGGACACCGAAAGCGTGAGGGTGACAGGAATTCAGCTGACATCTAGCGTGGCTGTACCCAATCGATACCCAGAGAAGACAAAAAATATATATATTTAGGCTTCTTCGATTACGTGGCTATCTCATCTCTTAAAGAGTAACCCGGGGAGACGTTTACGCTGATGGTTGTTAATCAACCAGCAGGTCCTCAAATCATCACTGTATACATGCTCTCATGACCGCCTCACACGGAATGCTTTCATTTAAAAATCTTCAAATATGTGATAACCGCATTTGAAATGTTTGAAGCCTCGTCCAATGCACACTGCCATCTTCTCACTTGCGAAGCACATTTTTCTAATACACATTTCTTGTTCAGAAATAACTCCATTAAAAATATTTTCGAAAAAAAAAATCTTTCATCTTGCAATGCGAGCAGTGTCTCATGAGTGAAATGGCAAGCGGGCGCGCGTTCGCTGGCAAATCTGCATGATCATGTGATCACTTTCATGCTGATTTATAGTATAACTTTGTACAGTTAGTTGTACATTCGGGCATGCTGTCTCATAATAGCAAACCAAGGCGCTGTCATGGCTTTGCGAAAACTAAAAGAAAAATAGTATTGATTGACTGAGAGAGAGAGAAGATGGACTTTTAGTCACGACCCGGAAGACAAAATAGTTAAGTGCTCTTGGTGAACTACTTGAAAAGCCATCGAGTTGCCAGCAGGAACGATGCTGGAGAAATTTAAAACAAAATACTAAATCTAGCCACACGTAGGTACCTTCGCGGACTATTTTAATTTTAGTTCCTTCTTGCTACTCTAAAGTTGGTGCGTCAAAGAGAAGTCAGGACAAAACAGCAAAGAAAAGAAATAGCGGCGCGTTGAAAGTGATGGTATCAAACTCAAAACATACAAAAAGCGCAGCGTCACTTCATGAAATGCTGTCTCTGGTTCGCGCAGTTGCAGCAGCAGCGGGAAGCAAAGAAAAGAAACACAATTAAACGTCGACGCCTAAATCAAGAAGGCCAAACTTTTTTCAGGCCCATTTATCTTCGTTAAGGAATTATATCGTGTCAAGGTGCCTCTTTTTCACCCTCAACACTCCTTTTTTTTTTCTACCATCGAAACAAAAAGCAACGAAAGAAAGAGGCTAAAGCAAAGCCTGCAATGCTCAGGACTAAGATAACTTTTCACACAAACCACCGTTGTCGCCGCCGTCGCCATAGCGGCTGCTCCAGCGCTTGACACTTTCCACTGCGTCTCCCGCGTTCGCAGGCGCCTCCTACTTTCTTCAGCCGTCTCTTCTTGTTTGCAGTCTTCTTTTTTTTTTTATTAGAGAGTGCGCGTGTATTCTTGCTACTTGTACGGCCGTTCTCTCCTTATACATCCTTTCAATCTCACTTCGATCGGGCTCTAATCGCTTGCTTTTTAAGAAAAAGCTCTGCGCCCGGGAGAAGTCGTCGAGCGAGCGAAGAGAGGAGAAAAAGGATGGAGGATGAGGTTCGGAGTGCACTCTGACGCAGCTGCTTTGAGCAGAGCTTGTCACTTTTCTTTCTTCTTCGTTGTCTCAAAAGTACGAAAGGCGTGGGTTCTTGTTTTTGAGCTTCTTGCCTAGAGCCTAAGCTCCATGCATGTTTAGTTCGTTCTTCGTTCACCCTTCTTTCTCTTTTTCGAGTTTTCCTTCTTTTGCTTCCTTCTTTTCTGCGCATTTACCTTGACCGCTTTTTTCCTGCTGAATTCATTTTTGCTCTTTCAGGGGTCTTGAAATATAGTGAGCAAGCTAGGGAGGCTTATCTTGTTATTTGCGCTTACTTACACAGGGACTGTTATCGTACAGGTGACGTTGCTTAATTAAGAAGCCCGCGAAGGTGAATCAACACATTTGACTATATAGCTGCTCCACGCTGCTTATAACCGTGGCTCTTCATGAGCGGAGACACAAAGAAACAGCAATCTACGTCATGACGTCACAATTTGTGGTGCTTTCATCTCAATTTCATGTTTAGTGCACGCAATACTCTGTTGTGACTTATTTATTGCTCAATTATTAGGTAGTAACAAAAGTATACTTGGCTTAACCACCGAATATCACAAGCACGTAACCCTCATTACGTGATGGCGCTACTTTAGTGGCACTTTTTTTTTCATACCTCTAGCATTGCAGAAAATTTTCGCCGAGGAAGTTTTTTATCGTCAGCTTTCGTGCGGCAGCACGTGGTTGCATACTATAAATGCAATAAATCTCACTGTCAGATAATAAGATCTCATGCTTGCTTAAAGTTTTAATTAACAAGAATTGCGGCTAGAATAAGTAATATAGCCTGCGTACACATCCATAGTTTCACACATAGAGACAAGAAAACAGAAAAAGGGGCCCCGGGACATATCAATACAAAACTCTTATATACCAGACAAGGGTTGGGAAATAAGGGGCTTACGACATACAAATGAAGGAAGCCAACAGTAGTTACACTAATTGTTTTCCATTGATTAACACCAAACATTCCCCTATGCTCCTTATGTCATAACGAGCCACTCATTTCGTCACCCTTCTATGCTCAATAGTTTAATGTGGGGCTCGGTTCTGGTTGTCAAAGTGCATGCAGCAGGTAGAATAAGAGTGTTTCGCACACCTTCCGCCCTCAACGTTCGATCGCGTGCTACGTGACACGCTGGTAACACACGACGTAGTACACACGTCCGCCACCATGGAAGGGGGCGGCGCTGGTGAACGCTCTCATGGTTAGGTCATGCGCAGCATAAATACCCCCGAAAGCAGAAGTTGGTAGAGTTGGTATACATCTGAGTTGATAGAGAAGGTAGCTCTGCTAGGTACATGAAATTCGGTGGTCGTGGGCTCGGATCCCACCGGTGGCATGAAATTGTTTTTTTCTTATACTTTCTAATCAATCTCCTTTCAGCGATTAAATACTTATGCTGACATTTTCTCATTGATCAACACCAGAAATTAAAAGAAATCGAACATTCCCTTATCCTCATTGGCTTTGGTGACTGCTGGATTCCTTCATTAGGACTCCTATAGCATCTATTATGTGAATCAGCCCATACCATTTGTCTATAACAACCTCGAAGCGGGATTAAGTGACACTTCTTTCAGCCTTCAGAAAGTGACAATAAAGCTGCGCAATAAGGACTATCAGACAACCGCTAGCACAAACAGAAAATTTTAAACGCCTACACCATGAAAAAAAAAAAAAAAAGAGAACATCCCGATGAAAGGTTAAGTACTGCCATAAGGAAAATTTAGTTAGGAAGGTAGTTATTTGTGGTAAAAAAGAAGAATAAAAATATATCATGAAACAGCGCAAACAAAGAACTGATAGGCACTCAGGCTTGAAAAAAGAACGCACTGGTATCTTTCACAGGCTCAAACAAAAACATTCAGCAGCAAGAACGAAGGTTTGCTCTTACCGCTTATCGAACAACGCAGCAAAGGAACATGAATGCAGAGTTTAAGGAAGTGTAGAGAGAGAGGCAAAAGGCGTTCCGCAGACAAGGAGCGAAAAGTGAAGGAAGGCCGCGGTGCTGCGCCGAGGATGCATTAAAACGTCAACCGACAGAATTGACATTCTGTCTGGAGCTTCGAGCGACGCTCGAGCCTTTGCTACGCAACTTCCCACTTTGCCGCAACTTCCCACTTTGCTGTATATACGTAGAACCTTCCCGCCCGAGACTCAGATCACCTCCTTTCCCGCGTTTTATCCACTCTCGGTTTCTTTCGGTGCTTTTTTGTAGACAGCTACTTCCTTACCTTTTCTTCCTCACAGGCTGAAAAAAGAAATTGTCGAGAGACATCCGAACGCTCAAGGCTTGCTTTTTTTTTTCCTTTTTAGCGGCAAAAGAAATCTTTTGTCCGATTTGTATTATGCTGTAGCGTGAAACCAAAGCCTGGTTTGCCCGGTGTTGCGCTTTGTGCGTGGGGCGCACAGGTCGCAACACTATGATAAGGTCACTGTGTTAGCATGATGTCAACGATTACGTCCCCGGTATGATGCGTAACTTTTTTGAAGAGTACCGTATTTTCCGGTGTATAAGACGCACCCTTGTATAAGACGCACCTGCCATATATGCAAGCTGTCACTGAAAAAGTTCGTATATAAGACGCACCCGTGTATAAGACGCACCCCAGTTTAACCAGTTAGGCTAGTAAGGCTTAATTAAACACGCTTGCGCTACTATCGCGAAATGCACCGTACCTGTGAGCAATTCTTAAGCAACGCTAAGTGATCGAAAAAGCAACGCTCACGCCATACCCGTCCACGTTTTAGCAAAAAAGAAAGAAAAAACGATACAGCTCCCATATGTCCATAACAACATTTTATTTCTACTTGAAACCTTCGAAGTCTTCATCTTGAGATGCGCTATCAAAAGGTTCACCCATTTCTGGACGCAACTCGGCTGAAACATGCACTACGTACACGGAGCAAAAAAAGTTGCAAAGGGTGACTAAAAAACAACGCCGGCTTGTCTTGACAATGGCGAGAAGCGCGATTGTCACCATCTTTTGGCGCTTCTCATTGCTTTTGCTTGGGGCCTCCGAAACTGCCGCGCGTTTGTGATCCCGGAAGTCGTCATCCCCGCCGTTTCATGATAAAGATCACCTAGAAAGTCGCGCACGGCGGTCCCGGTATTGAAGTATTAACCGTGTTACAACCGCGTTATTGGTAGTGATATTTTTTAGGTGAAAAAAGCTTGAGCATGAACCGGAGTAATCGATGAACTCGCAAAAAAAAAGAGGAAAAATTCGCATATAAGGCGCACCCTTGTATAGGACGCACCAGCAAGATTTTCGAAAAAAAGCCGCGTCTTATACACCGGAAAATACGGTATTTGTTTTTTAGACGCTCGGTTCCAATAACACCTTTGTAAATTCAATTGAGAATGAAAAATACATTTAGTTCGTGAGTGCAAACTAAAGTGTTCCGTTTCATACTGCTCGTACCTGCACATTAAAAGGGCAATAAAAACTTTAACGTCGCCTGTGTGGTCTTCAAGGAGCGCCTGGCTAGCATCTGGTGGAATTTCTTTCAACTTTTCAGGATTTGAAGATTTCTGTTAACTGGAAACATAGGCCATCTTAAGAAAAAAAAGGCTAAATTTTCCGTCTTCACTGCAGCAGCAAAAGCTTCAGATATTCCTAATATTTTCGTATAGCACGGAGTTTGTTTTTTACGTCACAGAAGGGATGACGCCAACGACGATGAGAAGGAACCAGCAAATTTTATGGGGACTTAAAACATTCTTAGCCTAGGACGTTGACAGGGTGGCGCATCGCATTTTCCATCCAGGCTTACTCGCCCTTCCGTGCAAAGGGTGGAAAATTAATACGGGGTTCAGATAAGTGAAATTGCAGGGCGCTGTTCAAATTATGCATCAACCGAAATGCGACCGTCGGATCGCTACGTGGTGCAGAGCGCATTGCACTTCTCTCGATTTGCTGGGGACGGGTTAGACAGAGTAGGCTGCTGCATTGCACTCCCGGTGTTTGCGAAGCCGCGCCGCGGGTGTGCGGGAGCAGACGACGGGGCGAGTGCACTCGACGCCATCTTGAAGCATTCTCCCTCCGGTGTCTCCAGCACAACCCTCGTACCCACTCAAGCCGCTCGAACGAGGCTGGGACTTGACGAGAGAGAAAAGCGCGCGCTTGGCGAGGAAGCGCGGCAAAAACGGAGGCGAGGAAGAGAGAAAGGGGGAAAGAGAGGGTCGGTGGGCGGAGCGACGCTCTCGATTGGCCCCATTCGGGAGGTTGGGAGGAGGGGACGTGTTTCATCGCTACCCGATCGCCGCGGCCATCGGAGACTGGCGTGAAGGAAGAGGCCCCCGCAAGCCCCGATCCCTAAAACGCTAACAGTTTCCCCTTTACGTGCAATCGCCCGGATAGCGTACCTGACCGATCGTTGGAGGCAGCAGAGATCGGCTGGCCGCGCCGGCGGCACCGCGACCCGTGTGAGAGTGGTGTTTGTTTTTGGCTGCCTCCCTTCCGTGGTCGTCGTGCCCGTCGGTCTGCCCAGCGAAGGAAGGAAGGAGAGGTTTCTTCTGCGTGCGCCCGGGATCGCCGCCACCGCGTCGCGAAGGGACACCACGATGCACCGCGAACGACGGCAGCGCGGCCAGCAACGCCGGAAGTCAGGTGAGCGCCGAAAATGACATTTTCGGGCCAGCGGCGGAAGGAGGAGAGCTGCTGCTTCGTTTCCGGCTGGCCGCGGCTCTGATGCTGCTCGCGTACGCGGGGAGAACGGGGGAAGCGGCGAGCTAGAGAGGGCAAGGCAAGGAGGAGAAGGCGGAGGCACTCGCTAATTGCTGATTAGGTTTGATAGCCGGAGGGAAGGGGGGGGGGGGACCTGATTAAATTTGCTGGATTAACGCGTTCGCCCCCGTAAATGTGCCTATTTGCTCCGCTCAAGGCGCGTCCTCGTAAATGGGTGCCTTTCGCTTCGCTCTTGCTGCTGACGACGTTCCTTACGTAAAGGGGTCCATTTTTCTCCTCAACTGGAAGCGCTGCTCTTCATGGCTCCCGAGGGTGCATCAAACGTAGAGTGAGATCTTCTCACCTGGAAGCCTGGAATACGTGGTAGTGCCCATGAATGTAAAACACCCCACTTCCAGTACTGTGCATGGCTACTCGAAAGTCAAGTTCGACAAACACTTTTAGTCGATGTATATCTCCTACGGGACGATCATGGTGTAAAGCGGTTCTGGCGAAAATTTTGATCAGTGGTTATTTAGCACGTCACGATGTTCCACAATACCTTGCTCTTGCCGGGTGAAAATACCGCCGAAGGCAGATTGAACAGCCGCCGTCGTAGCCCTGTTGGTGGAGCACCGCCGTGTGCAAATTCGAAGGTCGTGGGTGCGGATCCCACCGGCGGCATGTGGTTGTTCTTTATTCTATTTTCTAATGAATTACCTTTCAGCCATAAAATAATTACTCAATTTCTCATTGATTAACACAAGACATTAGAAAAAAAAACATTCCCATATGCATGCTTTCATTGGTTTCGATGAGTATTGGCTTCCTTCATGTACATAAGAATAAGAAGGGCACAAGCACGCTACCACTCTTTGTCCCGCTAACACACGCGGACGCACAGCTCGAATTGTTTCTTGTAACGACATAGCAGCGCCAAATGTGCATAATTCGGAGGTCGTGCGTTCGGATCCCACCGGCGGCATGTGGTTGTTTTTTCTTCTGCTTTTCGAATCAATTAGCTTTAAGCGACTGTAATATTCTTACTTGATCAACACCACAAAAAAAAATTAATTAAAAAAAATCCCCTGTGCTCTTTGGTTTCTGTGGCTGTTGGCTTCTCTCATAATACATACATGTTTTTTAAGGACCCTGCACATATAAAACGCCCCGTGAAAGAGCGAAGTCTTTCAGACAACAATGCATTCCGAAAACGCGAACGCGTAGAAAGTTTTTACCTAAAGAAAGGAGTGATTTTTCGAATTATTAAGCTGTGCGTGTTAGTGACTGGTCGGTCACACTGATACAAGTGTTGTGAAACTGCCGATAATGCGCATCGGCTGAGGCTAATTTAAGTGTGCACTGGTATATATGTATAGCGCTCTTTCTGCTCGGTGTGCAACTAAAAAGTTTCTTTACTACATGTGCGCTATTTGTGTCAGAGTGGAAGCTTGGGCGAGTTGGTGAGGGTTCACTTGCCAGTTTAGGCACAGACACATGCAGACACACAGGGCGGGAGCTAACTCACAACTGAAGTTTATTGCATGAAACCAGGCAATATAAGCTCTTTCTTAACAGAGAAGAGGAAATAAAAACCTTTGAAATAAGGAAGCACTCAAACAGCGTTATCGTCGAACACCATTTACAGATTAGCAGACATGAAAAGCATTTCCCTGTCAGATAGAAACACTGATGCAGCACTGACGTACGTATCTTCTTTTTGCGAATGTATATTGAACGCCTATATAATTTCCCTAGTAAGCTGATCTATGTGGCAATCAATGACAACAGGGCTTTTGAAATCCGGATAACAGCCAGGGCACTTCTTTGTTTCATGCAATAAACAGCAGTTGTAAGTAAGCGCCCGTCCTGTGTGTCTCCCTGTGTCCGTGTCTGTTTAGCGTTATGTGGCAAGCGAACTATTTGTGTCGCCGACGGAAAATCGCTCTTCAAGAAGATCAGGCTCCCGTACTGATTTCTCGCATCATATCATCCCGCTTATATGAGGCACATGCCTGCTCATTTGCAACCACGTGGGCACCAAGCAGGGGCGAACGAAACAGCGTCTGAAATTGTGATGCAAAGTGGTAGACCATATTCGATGCGTTGGCTTTTTTGTGCGCATTATGATTCCGAACTCCTGTGAACGCTAGCGCTGCTATAAAATCAGTGGCCGAATTGCTACTCGCGACCGGCCTTCGATATGAGCATTACAAGAATCGTAGACATCACCAAAACCTTAAAAATGGTAAATTAAAGCCATAATATACCTCTTAAGATGTTTTGTTTTGTTTTTCTTGCGTTGCGTGTAGAGACGCGTCTAAATGTGCAGTGAACACGCCAGTAACCTTCGCGAAACTGGCCATGTCTGCTTTAGCCTTCGCAGCGGCGTCTACATGTCTCCTCGTAACGATTGCCCGAAACCTGCGACTGCTGAACCAATTAGGTTGGGAAACAAAGAAAATCTGGTACTGAAGTGTTAGAGAGTTCAAGAAAACAAGACTGGGAGGCAATGTGCAGTAACATTCGTTTAATGTTGTTCGGCTGTCAAAGGACCTTGTAAATTCAGTGGTGGATTTCTGGGTATGGGAAGAGGTCCGTCGACCACACCAAGTCAGGAATTTTACATGTAAAAGCCTTAATTTTTCTTAATTTTCTCCAAGAAAACAGTCCAAGAAATGGATCGCACCCCTCCCCTCAACCCCCCTCTCCAATAATGACCTATAAATCCACTGCTGCATGTATAGGGTATAGGTACCCTGCGCATCTAACTCCCGCGCGACGCGCGCGCCACTGGCGGCGGCGCGCGCGTCCCTGTCAGGAAGGCGGGGGCAGCCTGACAGCTCCCGCTGTGTAGCGCGCGCCGTCGCGAAGCAGTTGTGTTCCTCCTTCCCGAGCACAAAATGGCACATAACAACAGCAGGACACATTGCTGTGTTGTAGGATGCAATAATACATATAGAAATTCGCCTCGGACAAAGTTTTATGGATTTCCAACGCGACATTGGGAGACGGCCCACCCTTCGCGACGGGCAACACGCGCGCGAGGTTTCTGGTCAAACAATGTTCGAACCCGTGCGGAAGACGCTTACTTGACTCATGCATTACCTCCTAGACAGGTTTTTGACTCATGGAAAATTCAGCAGACTCGGAGGAATGCTAATGGCTCTCTGGGAACCCTTCCCTTTTCTTGCACCCACGATTTTCGGTCATTGACTTGGCTGTCAACAATATGTGGGCTTAAAAAGCCACGCCGAAACTCGCCCGCAGTCACACCTGAGGAAGAAGCCCAAATTTTGCGCTGCAAAGAATCGTTTACCTTAGTTTCAGCTATGCGCGGAATCCTTGCTCGCTTCCACTGCGCCTTGTCGTCCAGCGTCTTTTTCCACAGTAAAGGCACGTTTTCAGGGGCAACGGCAACATGCTCCTGATAAATATTTGCCTCCACGTCTGAATGAATGGGTGATAATTTTGTAAAATAATCACAAATCCTAATGTCGAAGCGCAATGAAATTCTGATTTTTGAGCACAAGCTTTTTGCAAGAATCCTGCATGAAATAGCCAGGATACTCCTTTTTTGCAGAATGCCAGTCAAAAAGCCTTGTTTTCCGCAGGAGTTTCAGTGCGCACAGGCGCTTCGCCGCAGCTTGCATTCTCTTCTGCTTGCAAAAGATCGTTCATTGGACATTTCATATCACCAAAATACTGACGCACGTGTTGTAGCCATAATGGCCTGGCAGTTGCTGAAAAAAGAGAAAATATTCGTGGCAGATTACGCAATTGCCACATCATTTCAAGGCGTAGTTTGGACAGGGTATTCCACATCGAACACCGGAGGTGCGGCAAACGAGAATGTTATGAAGTCAGGTTTGCGCCGTTCGCTCAGAAACTGGAGTTTTCTAATTACCTTCAATGCTATGACACCTGGCCGTCTTTGAAAGTTCAGGGTAAGCCTTTCTAAATGCAGGAACACCCCAGGCTTGCAGGTGGCTCGATTTGGAGAGCGTTTCACACCGCTCCAAAAACACGCCAACGGCAGCAGCGTGTTTACATTTGCCTGCCTTGCAACTGCAGCTGGCGACACGCTGTCTACGGGAAGATAGCTACATAAAAAATAAGATTAAGTGAGTGCAGCGCTGACAGGTATTAGATAGAAATATTTCTTAGCGTTGATCTGATCGTTTTCGGTGGCGCAGTGATTCTTGTCTGCGCAATGCACCGGGGAGCTAGATTCGCTCCCGTCGCACGACACCACCTCTTTCACATTGTGTATATGGCCTGCTTCAAAAATCTTCGTTCCTTTCCTGACGTTCGCTCCTCGAAAGAATTTTTCAGCCTTATGAATGAATAGGTGGAAATCCCGCCTCTACGAACAGCGGCAGCCGCTAGCAGATGCCTTCCCTTCGCTGTCGCGGGGGGACCCTTCCTGACAGGTACGAGGAACTGGCCGCACGGGGGAGCTGAACGCAGCCTCGACGGTGGCGGTGCCTGGCGGGTGCAGGGTGCACCCTGCGCATCTAACTCCAGCGCGACGCGCGCGCCGCTGGCGGCGGCGCGCGCGTCCCTGTCAGGAAGGCGGTAGCAGTCCGACAGCTTCCGCTGTGCTGCGCGCGCCGTCCCGAAGCAGTTTTGGGCGTCCTTACCGAGCAAAAAATGGCACATAACAACAGCAGGACACACTGCTGTGTTTCAGGATGCAATAATGCATATATAAATTCGCCTGGGACAAGGTTTTGTGGATTCTCGACGTGACATTGAGAGACTGCCCACCCTTTGCGACGGGCAACACGCACGCGCGGTTTCTGGTCAAGCAGTGGTCAAACCCGTGCAGAAGCTTACTTGACTCATGCATGGCTGTAAACAATATGTGGTCTTAAAAAGCCACGCATAACTCGCCCGCAGTCACGCCTGAGGAAGAAGCCCAAATTTTGCGCAGTAAAGAATCGTTTACCTTACTTCCAGTTATGCGCGGAATCCTTGCTCGCTTCCACTGCGCCTTGTCGTCCAGCGTCTTTTTCGACAGTAAAGGCACGTTTTCAGGGGCAACGGCAACATGTTCCTGATAAATCTTTGCCTCCACATCTGAACGACTGGGTGATAATTTAGTACAATGCTAATGTCGAAAATTTAGGGTACTTGTACTGAATGTGTAGAAATTAAACAAAGCTTGCAATGAAATCCCGCTTTTTGAGCACACGCTTTCTGCAAGAATCCTGCATGAAATAGCTGGGATAGTCCTTTTTTGCACAATCCCAGTAAAAAGTTTTATGTTTTCCGCAAGAGTTTCAGTGCGCACAGGCGCTTCGCCGCAACTTGCATCCTTTTCTGCTTGCAAAAGCTCGTTCATTGGACATCTCATATCATCAAAACACTGACGCACGTGTTGCAACGATAAGGACCTGGCAGTTGCTGGAAAAATTAGAAAATATGAGCGGCAGATTACGCCAAGGGTACATCATTTCAAGGCGTAGTTTGAACAGGGCATTTCACATCGAACACCGAAGGTGCGGCAGACGAGAATGTTATGAAGTCAAGTTTGCGCCGCTCGCTCAAAAACTGGACTGTTCTAATTACCTTCAATGTTATGCCGCCTGGCCGTCTTTGAAAGTTTAGGGTAAGTTTTTTTTAAATGCAGGAACACTCCAGGCTTGCGGGTGGCTTGTTTTGGAGAGCGTTTCACACCGCTCCAAAAATACGGTAACGGCAGCAGCGCATTTACATTTGCCTGCGATGCCTGCCTTGAAACTACAGCTTGCGGTAACAAGCTGCCTACTGGAATATAGCTACATAAAAAAAAATGAGTGAGAGTTCAGCAGTAAAAGGCACCAGATACAAATATTTCTTAGCGTTAATTTGATGGTTTTCGGTGGCGCAGGGATGCTTGTCTGCGCAGTGCACCGGGCGGCTAGTTCGCTCCCGTCGCAAGATGCCGCCTCTTTCGCGTTGTGTACATGGCCTGCTTCAAAAAGCTTCGTTCCTTTCCTGACGTTCGATCCTCGAAAGAATTTTTCAGCCTTATGAAAGAATAGGTCGAAATCCCGCCTCTACGAACAGCGGCACAGCCGCTAGCAGACGCCATCCCTTCGCAGTCGCGGGACGAGCCTTCCTGACAGGGACGAGGAACTGGCCGCGCGGGGGAGCTGAACGCAGCCTCGACGGTGGCGGTGCCTGGCGGGTGCAGGGTGCCTATTGTCGTAGCCCGAAGCATTAGTACTGCGCGTCTTTGAATATAGCAACCCCGTTTCTATCGGCATCCGCTAACCATAACAATGGTAACTCCCCTTCCAGAGATCTGGAAACACAGAAAATAGCGCATATTTCCCAGCTCATTTCTACAGCCAATAAAAGTTAACAATTCATGTTTGCTGCGTTTGAAGGATTGATGTGCAGATGCTGCTGACGTATAATTCTGTTGTATCTGAATGCGAAGTTGAATGTCAGAACGTTGCCTTCTACGAGATGGATGCCGGCAAATATGTGGCAGAGTATTTGTACTCATCGACCTGTTTGTAGGCGTGTATATACCAGAGAGCAACGATTTTCTTCCACGGTGAACGCAGAAGGACGCTTCGCATCCTTTTAGAGCGAATTCCCGCACAAGGAAGCATAGACCGCGCGCCCATCTTCAGGCGTCTGCAAATCACGGCGCTATCACGATAACCAAAACTGACGGCAGTAAAAGCGCCGCCAGAAGGTATCAGTAGACACACACTCCCACTCTATGTCCACAAGACAAAACGCGAATGATATGCAAGAGCGGCTTCATCTGTGCCGGTTGGCACGTGTCGTCAGTACGAGAATATACGAGAAGACATTTTTTTCAGTGTGAAAGCACTGATCCGATGGGGAAACCCAGAGCAATATCTTGCGTTGCTATAGTGGATTTGTGCCAAGTGAAAGAAATAAATGAAACATCCGCGACTATGATTCGAACCCGCGGCAGCTCGAACAGAACAGCTTCGCTGGCCACTGCACGAGAGCTGCCGCCTCTTTTTTTTTTTAACATAGTATTTATTGCACTGAAATTATGTTCTTTTTACATGAACTATTTACAAAAGCTTTACACGCCTCGTGTTAAGCTGCAACACACTCTCGCGCTGTGCATTGCATTTCGTCTTCTTCATTAACTAATATTACTATCAAAATAATAATCGCGTTTTGAGCTATGTGGAGGCAGTGACAGAGATGTGCGCTGGATGCGTTGACGTGGACAATGTTGTAGCAGAAACACGGCAGCAGAGCAATACGCGTTGGCGTTGACAACATTGCATTCGAAAAGTAGCACTACAGCATTGGCCGCCGGCGTACTACATTGGGTAAAATGGCATTGACGATAAACAATTTGAAGACGTGCATAACACTCTCCCTGGGTCAGTGGACACCTCAATCGCGCTTTTAGGTACGTGGCGGTGGTGTCCACTTGGAATAAAATTATCTTTGTCATGCCGCGCCCATATACGTTGTTGTCCTCATCAACAAAGCTCTTGATGGTGTCAGCGTTATCCTATGTTCCTTCGCATCTGTTTTCGTCTGCTCTCGAGTTGACGCCACGCAAGCGAATGATATAATGGCTGTGACTCGTGCGAACTGCATGCTTGTAAGCGACCCATATGACGCGGAGAGCTAGCTGCAGCAATATTCCAGCAGCTTCTCTTCAAGGTCCGGATACCCTTAGCAGTGTGCGCTAAGGGTATCCGGGGCTAAGGGTCAGCAATATGCGCTCTAAATCATTTATTTTTTCCTCAGATATTCTGCAGCGCTCGCAGGCGTTATTATGTGGTGGGAAAATGCAGGTCACTTTCCAAGCCTTGCCAATAGGGGCTTTTAGAAATGGGGGCACTGTCGGTTAAAGGCATAGGGGAACAGTGGGGCGCTATTGCGCATGCGCATAACAATAACTCTTTTCGGTTTACTGTTCTGCGCTTGCGCACTGGAGCTCCGTTATTCCAATACCCCTTTAACCGATAGAGTCCCTTGCTCTAAAAAACGCCTGAAAAGATTCCCAGAGTGCCGTTCCAACATTGTCTGTAGTCTGAGTGACAGAATATATCTACTAAAGGCCTCTAGCAGTGATCAGGCGTTATTTGCAGTTTTCTCTCAAAAACGCGCAAGCTGAAGAGATTCTTCACGTAACAACGGTACAGGATGGCAGTCGATACAGTGCTGTATTAGTGTTAGCTCCTTTATGTCGGCGGCTCAGAAGACCAGAAACGCGAACCAAAACAAATTACAAAGTATCAGGTGCAGCAACACAGTTTTGACATATCTCAAGGGGGAAGCCACGTGGCTTGGTAGCAAATGATTTTTAGTAGAAAGAGTGAAAAATCAAGCCTTCCCACGTGTCGTATCTTGCATGCGGTGTCTCCTACCGAAAGACAAGTGCTGCCTTTTCATGTTAAAGTGCATTTTCGGGCTTATTTCTTCCGCGCCTGACCATGTTCGCATGCTCTATCAGCCATTGCACTCATCCGCGAGGCTAGCACAGGTTTGGCTGCGAAATATGGAGAAGAACGGAGAGATGGGGATGTGACATGTATGTTCTAGACGGTTCTGCACTCGTCGGTCCCTTTCGTTTCTAGCTGATGTGTCGTTTAGACCAGTAAAAGCAATCACAACTCGTTTCCGTCGGGCTATCCAGTTTGATGAGTTTCCCGCTGATTGTGGAAGTTTCTGTGGAACAACAGAAAAAAAAAAGAAAACATGTGAGGAGGAAATGCGGCGCCTAAGCGAGTACAAGTGCGAGTCGCGACGTGGAGGACAACGGAGGTAGTATCGTGTCCGTCGAAAGCGGCGAGCACCGACAAGCCATCGCACCCGTGCGCAGTGATGGGGGCGGCGTCGTCAAAAAGAACAGAGGGACATTGGGGGGGCAGTGGTCGCCGCGGTCAGCTGAAAGACCAAACTTGTCTCCCTGCTTTCCCCTTCGACTCCCCGGTGGTCAGCACTGTAATCGCTTTCTAGAAAAAGTAAAGAGACCAAGAAAGAAAGAGTGACGGCGGTCGTCAGTGGCGCCTAGCTCGTTTCCTGTCTATTCATATTGCCCCATTCCAAGTCCCTGGTGTTTCTTGTTATTTTCAGCGACAAAAAACGTTCTCTTCCGTTCTCTTTCTGTGTGATATATTCGCACATGAAGCAGGAATCCTATCTCACCGCATTGGTTCCCCAACTGCAGAATATGCACAGCAGCTGTGTTATACTCGCTGTGTAAGAATAAATTAAAGTATGGAAACACTATGCATGCACTTATGTTCAGACAGTCGTGTGAATAAAGCGTCAGTGTCTCTCGGCGCTTGCTTTATCTTCATTTGTGTTTCTTCGGCTTTTTTTTCCTTTGTACTTGCTCGAGCTTCATAATGATGCGTATTTTTGACGATGACTTAACAGTCGGATAACTTGACTCGCCTTTCATCGCCGTTTCACCTCTTAAATGTATTTTATCTCCGATTCCGAGAGGGATTTCGAAAACAACAATAGAAGCCTGATTTTTTAAAAAATATAGTTTCTTTGGTTGATGCTTGTGCTAGTAGCCTTGCTATAGAGCTAGGGCGCTTTCTTTGTCTTATCTGTATACTATTGTTGTTGTTTTTTTCCTTCTCACAAGACGACGGTAAAAATTGGGCGTTATTTAAGAGGTCTAAATCGTACACAAATGAGGTTTTTCAATAAATAATCCTGTAACATCAGGTGTATTACAGTGTAGTTCTCTTGGGCCAGTGCTTTTTAACATACACATTAACGATATAACATACATATGCGAAAATGCCTTTTTTGTAGACTTGCCGATGATACCGCCTTTTCATTCGGTGTAATATAATAGTGAACCAGAAAAATCGGGAAATAGTATCTTGAGTACACTGTCAGAATGCAGCAGAAGTAATTATTTAGAAGTAAACAATAAGAAAACAAAGGCTATTGTATTTGCGCCTCACAAAAAGTGCTAAATGTGACTCTAACCTCTGCTTGGAATCTGAATGGATAGAAATAACAAAGGGAATGAAAACTCTGGGCGTCATCTTCGACGAAAACTTGATGTGGTATACGCCTATAGATTATGTCATGAATTGTTTGGCTAGGGCTTGCGGATACGTTGCAGATTTAGACAGGATGCTTCAAACCAAGATCTTACTGCTATTTCACGATGCTATTTTTACTCGTGTAAGCAATTGCAATCTTGTCTGTGATGCCACTTCATGGGTAAACTTGCATAAGCTCTTTCTTTTGCAAAAAAAAAAAAAGGCTCTTCACATTGCAAGTGTGCCTTACGACACACACAGAAGTTAATTAACCTTCTTACTGAATGTATTTCGTATCCAACATGTGTACGAGCTCAAAACTTGGTTAAAATATAAATATTGCTTGAGGTATAGTCTTCCGCCTTTTCTGTGTTTATGAAATTTATTGAAACCACCCGAAGTAAGCTATAATATAAGAAGAGAGGTATGGTTAGTTCCATTTTCACGAAGGATTCAGGGACACACCGTATCCCACAATTCAAATATAGATATTAATTCTGTGTCAAAGAATCAGCTCAAACATTTCATAAGCAATTCATAAGCAATTGTTTAACGCTGTTCCTGCTGAATATTATTTGTTGTGTAATAGTTATAATATATACAGCTGTGTTTTTGTCCGTTGGCATAAGCTAACCATTGCCAGGAAACGGGGTAAGAACCCTTGTCAAGTTGCTGCTGCAGCTTCTTTTTGTTCTTACCCTTGTATTTGGTTCTGTAATGAAAGAAATGCTAATTGATGAATTGAACTGAATTGCATTAATTAGTTTTTTTATAGCAAAAGCAATTAACCTCTAGCGCTCGCTTTGTGTCGGTACATATATGCATTCGCTCTATTTTCGAGCGTTACCTTATGAGACAAATACCGGCTCAAATCTAGAAAGCCTTTATTAAATCTTGTGTTTCTTTTTCTTCTTTACTACACTTCGTACATTCCATGTCATGTGCAGCATTTCCACACTGCGGTGGATTTTCCCACCTAAGCGTGTACACTGCGGAAACATTAAAATTCACAGTGGTCATTTGAAACACAGAAGAGCATTGGAGCAGTATGCTGTTAGCGTGAGCATCGTTAGAAGCAAACACACAAATAATACAGGATTTGCAAAAAAAGTATAAAGCCAACCGGGTTTCCTTTTTTGGTCATGAAGTCTCTTGAAGACTAACTCTCTTTTCCACTCTACGAAACTAAGCACTTTTAGGGGTACCAGGGAACACCTCTACAAGGATTAGAACCAAATCCTCCTGCGGTGTACATTTTTTTTCAAAGACTGCACATTAGATCAGTACATTTTTCCTGATCGCTCGCATCTGACAGGCAGCTTTGAAAAGCACCTTAGGTAAAGCCACACCGAGGATGCAAAGCTTCGAAAAAGAAACACTAAAATCATTTAAATTTTACTAAAACAATTCCTGTCGAATGGCTTCAGAGTTCCGTGTGAACTAAGACAAGCTCTGTCGAATGGCTTCAGAATTCCGTGTGCTGCCTTGAGCTTTCAGCACTGGCCGACGACCGTTTCTGTAAGGCGCCTTTCCAGGTGGAAATCGGGTTTGCTCAAACGGGTGAAATACTACCGAACACATGTGTAGCCCGTTAGCTACCGCTTCAGCTCGTCGTTCATGGCGGGCTAAACTGCGCCGAACAACGCGAAGTGCTTGACGTGCTTTCTACTCGAGTGCACGGCCGGCGCCAGGTCTTTCGGTACTCCCGGAGCCACACTTTGTGAGACTTCAGTGGCAGCCGACACGTCAGCCGCCAGATTGCCTCGCCGGCGAGGAACCGCGCGTTGAGTCCACGCGCTACACCGCCGACGCACGCGAGTGCGAATGTCAAGCGAGCGACGTTGGAGGCCTGATGGGTGGGAAGGAAATAGCCACTGGACTTCTGAAGCCGCCGCAACACAGTCGGGACCTGTGGCCACGTGAGCGAATTGACCGGTGTGAGAGCGTTGCTTTGCGGGGGACGGCAGTTAAGTAGCAATGGGCTTCCGCGTACACACGCGTGTCCGCTTTTAACGATTTGAGGGTGAGGATGCGCCGGCTCGTTTACTCGCCCATCATTTTCTTTCTGAATGGGCAGGTATGCCACTTCCTTTCAGTTTTTCAGACCCGACCCTTTGGCGCCTGCATGTTTCCGTCTTTAGTCGCGGAGGGACGATTATGCTGACAAGATCCTGCTGCTTTGCGGCAAAGACCGGAGCTAACTGGAGGCTGGCCCATTGGCTGGAGGCTGGTGTCCATCTTTGTACGACAGCAAAATGCTTTATTGCACCTTTGGTCACCGGTACGGAACTAAGCGGAAAACGAACGACGACAAATGAAAACGAGGAGACGGGTCGTTGCTAGCACGTACAACTACTGCAGCTTATTACTTGTATGCTGCGGTACAAAGAGGCAAACGTTTCTTCTCGTTCTACTACTGCACGCGAAACATTGAGGAAAGGAAAAAAGGCAATTTTGGTCACTTTCGGCGCTCACTCGAAAGCGGAATTCTACTGTCTAGACTTTAAGCTGGCGCCTGAAGAATTTGCTTTAATGACCCAGACAATCTGACGTTATATTTGGTGCTTACGCGAGTGTGGCCCTTAGCCGCATAAATACGGCATGTGTAGTTTTTTCACGCTGATCATATCACACAATTAAAAAAAAAAAACAGCAGTTCGTAATACTGCCCAAGGTCCGGGGCTACTCCACTTAAGGCCGATTCACACGACGGACCGTTCGCCCGCGGCCCGCGCACTACGTATTCATGCGTCAGCACACTGAGAGGCGCGCTGCCGGCCGTGAGAGGCCGCGGCCGGCAGCGCACCTCTCAATGTGCTGACGTATGAATACGTAGTGCGCGGGCCGCGGGCGAACGGTCCGTCGTGTGAATCGGCCTTTACCAATTACAACAGGGATCAAAATCAACTTTTTAATATTTTTCTGTATCAAACAAGCCACAAACATCAAGATCCCTGAGCCCACAATTTCGACTTGTGATTAGCTGCTGGTTTACCTAAAAAGAAAAGATTTACCAGTGGTCTACATTTTCTCACGAAGGAATTATGTTTGGCGGTCCTGCATGCGAGAGGAGCATCACTGCAGATTGAGTTGTATCCGACTACATAGTTTATCTGCAGCGTACGTTGGTCACATATGCGGTAATAGAAGAGGGAATGTATAGTGTTGTCTGTAGCTGCAGCCAGAGGACCATTTCAGCTTCATAACACAGTCGAAATTAGCGCTCAACTAGTGAGAGAAAAGTGCTTTGATCGAGTGAGCAGACATTTTCGAAGAAACGTTTGCGGTTATTCAGCCACTTTGCACATTATATCCGAGAAATGAAGGTACAAGTGTGAAGTTTCTGCCATTTATATCGCCATTTAGCATTCACGTTGTGGCCAGAAAGCCGCGTTTAATATGGACCAGAATGGACTGAAGCTTGATGAAAAATCTTTGTTTGCTGGAAGCGTTAGCCTTGAAATATAACCAGTATGCTTCATGTCAGCTCAGTGCGCAAGCACTGCACTGCTTTCATGCAGCTCTAATACGCTACGTTGGTCACATAAACAAAACTTTGAACAGGAATGCATTGACGAACACGGTGTCGTGGCGTCAACGAAGTACGTCGTTGAGGAACAGACAGGGTATGGGGCTGAAACACGTTACCAACCTGCCAAATATACTTAATCACTGCTTTTTTAACCGTTAACGCGTTGGCAGAAACAACATGTTTGCTGTTTCGAATGTTCGCACATCGTAGAGTAACAGAATATACTCATTTTTGAAGCGTATCTTACGCTCCAAACCACTGCGATTGTACGCGCCGCGCAGAGCGATCACCGGCTCGCCGCCACCGTCGCTGGAACGACCGATATTCCTCGATATGCCTTATTCCATAAGAAGGCTCGTCGTAACTCCCCTCCGCACGTTGTCCGTCTAAATGTGACAAACGCCTAAAGAATGCCGGAATGACTTTTCCGCTGACTGACAGTTTGCATTCTTGAATCAATGTTAATGCCATTACCCCCCCCTTCCCATCCCCCCCTCCATTTCCCCACCCTTCAGTCAAATATTTTCGAACGGACCATGCATTTTTTTCGACTAAGCAAGTCCACAAAACACACCCCGCGAATGGGACACGAATAACGAGAATAACGTACGGAGGGGAGTTGCAGGCCCCCTCAAGTGTCACCTATAAGTCTGCCTCTTACCAGCACCCGATAGTATTGATGCGCGTGCTTTTATTGTTCTTCTTTTTTCCATGTACTATACGAAGCGTCGCTGCACGACCATGCAGAGAGGTCGTGTGTTTCGCCCGGCAAAAAGGCAGCGCGAACTTCTTGATCACTGTATAGAGACACAAACTCACTGATATTTCAGCAGCCCCAAACGGCGATAGATGACGGCCTAAATTCGACTCAAAAAAGTTAGGCGAAACACTGCGATGCCATTAACAGTAAATGTGAACAAAATCGGCTGCCCTAACCGAATTCCTGTACGGTTCCTATGGCGAGAGCCTCATTACATGGATTCAAATACGGCGGTTTTTTACCAGCAAGAACAATCGGCGTCATACAGCGTCAGCAAGGATGAAATCTACATAAACCGTATGTTGTCCTGGTCTGCCACGGCATGCAGCTATGGTTTTGTGGCTACTCTTCTGATGAGGAATAAATTAACCATCCCTCGCTTTTAAGGCCCGTTCACACTCGCCAAAAAATCCGGCGAGCGAAGCGGATTCGGCCGCTTTTGACGCCGAGCGACGCGGAAAGCGGCGCGGCGAGGGCGATCGGGCTGGACCCATTTCCGCCGCGCGGCGACCAACATGGCGGCGCTCTTCGAAGCCGGACCCGTCGATTCGGATTGAATTCTCGTTGTTGCTGCCTTTTCCAATGCGTTCACTGGCCAGAAATTCGGCACAGGTCTTTCGCTTCGTTTCATCTCGCCTCTACAAAGACGTATAAGTGATAAACTTGCTTTATTTCTTTTATTCAGAGAGACGATTCTGCCGCTTCTAGGCTTAACAGCAGAGTCGGTTCTTTGACAGTAATGGTTCCCGCCCTGACAACCAGATGGCGCCGCTATAGGTAAAGTCTATTTTGGCGTCTGCGCTAGCATACGCTGCACTAAAAGTGAAAATGCGCCTGCGTTTAACGTACGTAAGCACGCATACGCTTATGGTACGCATACAGCGTAAATTTATGCTCTTTTCTCACTATATCTGTGTATGCCGCTATCAGCGAAGCGGTGTGGAAAGGCGAGAAACAGCAGCGGCGCGGCGGATCCGCCTCGCTCGCGCGTGAACAAGTGAGAACACGTCCTTGCTTTTGCGGCGAGCGAATCCGCTTCGCTCGCCGGATTTTTGGGCAAGTGTGAACGGGCCTTTACTTCGCTTTTACTTCTCCCTTATGCAGTGAATGCATTGACGTAAGCTTCAATGCTCTGCAATGCTTAAAGATATACAGATTTTAAGTTTTGCTCTGAATTGTGTCTCGCGCCAGTCAGTTCATGTGCTTGAGTTTTGTTGGTATCGTGCATTTAAATATCTCTAAATGGCGTGTGTGCCGACCTCATCAGAAAATACTAAGAATCCACCATATTGGCCGATTTACGACTCACTCATGGAGAGGGTAGGGGGTCCCATTTAAACCATGTATTTCCTGGACTTATTTCGGTGAAGAAAAAAATGGCATTCAGCATAACTTCCGTATGTAAAACTTCTCGCTTGGGGAACACCCCCCCCCCCCTTATAAATCCGCCCTTCTTCTACCAAGGGAGTTATTCTAACTCCTCTCTTACAGCGCAACATGGTCGGCGTTTCTAATTTCGCGCTGTTTGTGAGCGGAGAAATGTTTCGCTCAGTTGCGATGCAGCCCTGCCGATCGACAAACTAGTGAAAAGTAAATGTTCAGCAAGGTACCGATATAGGTCTGCTACAAGGAGGGAGGCTTCACCGTATTTAGCTCTCCTGCACGGGCTTCACTACATGCGATTTAGGCTTCTGCCACGAAAATAGCGAAGAGAGAGAGAGAAAAATAAACTCGGTTCCTTGCCACACCTTCAAGCTCTTCTGTGCGCCGACAACAGATTGTGTACCACGGCAGAGCTCATTCTCCAGCACTACTCAAAATTTATTACCACACAACACGCATAGTACGCACATGATAACTGAAGCCTGTCGCTAAGTTTCTCGAGTTGACAGTACGACGTCCTCTCCAATAACTTGCGATTCTAGGTGGTGGGTTGTGTGCCAGCGGTTTGCAGACCAAACGCGCTACCACCGTGGCAGCGCCTTCTACGGCGTCCGGCTGTTGAGCACGAGGACGAATGCATAAAATCCCTGCCGCGGAGGACGCGTTTCGATGGAGGCAAAATGCAGAATACGCCGGTGTCGCTGTGCGGTGTCAGTACACGTTAAATAGCCGCAGGCGGTCGAAATTAGTCAGAAGCCATCCACTACGTCATCCCTTTCTCGCCTCCTTTTTTCACTACCTTCCTTATTCCTTCCCTCACGTCGCGATGGGCGGGTTTCGTCCAACGAGCATTAATGTGCATTTGGTTCACTCACAGCCCGTTTTGTTGCCTTCCCTCTTCACTCCTTTGCGTTTTTCAAGAAGTAATGTGTGTAGCCACGAACACACGCGCGTCCGTCAATTTCCTCGTCAATATCGGCTATCGGCGCAAATATACACATAGTACACGAGTGTCAGTCAACACAGGCGATAGCTTGAAGCTTTTACCCGCCGCGAATTTTGCGACTGGCGAAAATGAAAACTTACTGACAATTTGCTGTAAGTCCGGGGCAGGGATGTAACAAACTAACATGATCAGAGACATGCCTAAAAATTATGAGAGGTCCACAAAGATACAAAGTGCGGGCAGTGCCACAGAAATCGAGCAGTGTCATGGAAGTCATCGCAATGCAAACAAGCCGGGACACTCGGTCGATGCTCAGTGTATATAGACTAATGCGTTGTGTAGGGAGAGAGTATATTTGAGCCGCACGGCAAGTACACCCTCGATGCACATCAGCGATCTTTCACGCGGGGGGTAAAAGCTTATGGCAGCTGTCATCCCATCAAGCCGAGAGTGTCAATAGACAAGCAAGATGTAGGTGTAGGCATATTCATGACCTGTTACTCATGCAGCAGACAAGGGAATGACGTATACATTAGGGAAGCCAGCAGTCGCCGAAACCAAGGAGCATAAGGGATGCCTTTTTTTTTTTTTTAATGTGTGGTCTTCATCAATGGGAGATTAATAAAAGCAGAAGGAAAATAACCATATGCCGCCGGTGGGATCCGAGCCCACCACCTCCGAATTTCGCGTCCAGTGTTCTCAGCTGAGCTACGGAGACGGCTGCCCAATTTTCTGCTTTCGGTGGTATTTATCTGCAGTGTAACCGAACCTTTAGAGTGTTCACCAGCGCCACCCCTCGTGCATAGCGGCGAACGTGGTACGACCCATGTTGAGACTCATAGGTCACGGCTTCTTGAACACCCTCCCACCTCCGTCAAAGGAAACAGGTTTGTCGCTGTTTCGAAGTGACGCTTTTGTTGACCGGGCCTTGGCGTTCACGTTTCCTCCCCAGTTCATTCTGCGCATCGATGTCGGTGTAGTCGTCCCCCGACAGTTACCGGCAGTGACTGCTGCATGGCTCTGCTGCCCGTCAGGGCTGGCCAAGGCTCGCAACGCGCCAGCTCCCCACCGACAGCATGTCGGCTATGAAGTTTTTCCGATAGTGGAGTCGTCTGGTGCTCGTCTGGCATACTGATCTTGAGAGGAACCCGCCACAACACAACCAAACGCACCCAATGTGCAATGTGCCCCGCGCCCTCATCTCTATAGTAGTCCTCGTTGCTTGATGTCATGCGCGTTTCTGAGGCCGCCTGTCCGTGCTGTTCCCACAGCAGCGCTCGCCCGATGGACGTGAGGCGGGCCCTGAACCACCACCACCACCCTCAGCAGCAGCCCGCAGCCGCCTCAGCGCCGGTCGCCGCAGCAGAGCCGCTGCAGATGCGCAGCCCCATGGCCGACCTGCACGGGGGCCGGCAACGGGCCCTCGAGCTCAGCCTCCACCTGCTCAAGACGTACTCGTACAACGCGGGACTGCAGCAGCAGACGCACGAAGGTGGGCCCTCCTTCCTCCTGTTCTACGCACGAAAGGTAGCAGCATGCAGTTACTGACACCGAGGAATGCGTAGGGTATATCCACACATTGGACTGCGTTCGGTTTAGACCGAAAAACACAGATAGAAGTACTCCGAATTCTTTTTTCGAAATCCGATTTCAACTGAAAAAGGTCAGCATCCTTGACATGCGCGTCACAGCTGCTTGCTTGCTTTTAAGTAAGGGTTAGATGCAGTGAAAAGAGAAAATAAAAGATACGGAAGCGGGGAGCGCGGTGAGACGGTGTTGGTATCGAATGAAATTGCACATTTGTGCATTTTCAGGCAGTGATCCACTACCTAGCACCCCTCTGGAGACAGGGAGGCTCCACTCTTCGTCAAACGCCGTCCGCTACCGTGGTGCTGTTCACTACCATAACCCACATACGGTTGTTGCCCATGCAAGCGCGTTGCTTCGCGCGGCATCCTTTGCGGCTTGTTCGAGGGCAAATTCCAGCGCCGTCCGGTCCTGCGACCGCCGCCGCTTCCTCGTGCCTCCGTGGGCGGAGTCCACGACGTCACGGTTTCTTTTTCTCTTTTGCCCTTTCTCTCGCGCCGCTTGTTGCCAGAGCGACAGAGCCAGCGTAGTCGTAGCAACGGCCTCTCCGCTTCCCCTCATTGGTTAGGGCAGGCGCTCTTTCCCTCTCTGCTCTTTTTCCTCCCGAAGGCGAAATACTCTGCGAACAAAAAATAAGCGCCAGACAAAGCTCATTATGTCTCGTTGGGGACAGGCGCTGGGCGTCCCTGGAAGCATAATACAGTTTCAAAAGCAGGTGAGAACGGCAGAGGGTTTTAGTTAAACGCATTTCAGTTTGAGACAGTTGTCGGTAGTCAGATTCTGGTGGTTCTGGTTGGGCACGCGGAAATAGGTTATTTCTCTTGAGACCGCCGACTAAGATGTGTGGCTCTAGCAAGCGACACTAGCTCGAGAGCCGGCAATGCCCTCGTCTCGCTTCATGCAGACGCCCTATAGTCGGATACAACTAAAAAACAAAGCGCTCAAAGGAGGCCGTCTGGTCAGTGACGTTGACCGATTCTCATGACGTCGTGAATCCCCTTGGACTTGCTAGCGTGACACCGCAGGGGGTCGCAAATTGAAGGGGATTAACCGCGGGTTAACCAGATTAACCACGATTTAATGAAAATCGGTCGGCGCCATCGTCTAAGGGGCTTCCTTTGAGGGGCATCTGCTGCCTCGTTCTCAAGTCGTATCCGACTATATATAGCTGATAATCGCATTGATTATCAACACAAAAAAAAAGTACCGCAGATAATCGGTTTTCAACTGTGAGGTGAAGGCAGTCTGGAATTAATGCTAATAATAAAGGACCGTAAGACGTATTCGGACTGTTATGCTCGCAACAACTGAAATGTGCATAACGCCGAGAATAGGCCAAAATGTTTAGGGGAAGCGGTGGTCCCGGGTTCGAACCCTGGACCAGGACGAATTTTTCTTTAATTGCGAAGTTTCTGAGAAAGCTGTTTAGCTTGCCTTTGTAGCCGTTGGCTGCGCTCGGGTGGATGTCAATGAGTAATTACTCCCTTATTAACGCCGAGAATAGCGCTGCTATCGCAAATTATGAATTGCCTCACAACACGCTCAAACTGAACATTTGACACGTTTGGTTTCCTGAAGCGGCGAATTGACTTCAGGCGGTAAAAGTGGCACCTGACGTAGGCAGTGCTTGAATAGCGCTTCAGTTTCTGGACATTACATCTGAAAGAGTAAAACCCAACCAACGCGTGTACATGTGAGCAGGATTAGGGGTGCCTTATCTGACACAGAATCACAAACGCTCATGGTTTCATGCAGTAGAATGCGGTTGATTGCAGGAATAAGCCCGGGGCGTGTACTAGATTACTGTAAACGTAGCGCTGAACAGTTCTGGTTACGACGAGATAAACAAAAACCGCACTGAATTCAGCAATAACTTCCTAATAAAGAGCAGGAAGGGGAAAAAAAAAACTGCGAATATACCGTGAAAGAAAGTGATTTGCCGCACAACGTCTGGTATTCTGCACGAAAAAATGTAAGATAGATCAGAAACCTAGAAATAAATATCATGAGTTGTTTCATGGATTTTTGTTATGGACTTTTATCGAACTTTAGTCGAAAAAATGACGTTCAACAGGGTTTTCCTTTGTAAAATTGCTTGCTTGAGAAGGGGGGGGGGGGGGGGGGGCACATGGGGTTCTAATAAAACGCCGGGTGTGGGGTTCGAACCAGCTGCGGCATGAGTACCACAGTTTCGTTTCCCGGGGCCTTAAGGCGCGTTCACATTTTCCCAAAAATCCGGCGAGCGAAGCGGATTCGCCCGCTTTTGACGCCTAGCTGGGCGGCAAGCGGCGCGGCGAAGGGTCCAGACCGATTTCCGCCGCGCGGCGACAAACATGGCGGCGCCCTTCGAAGCCGCACCCCTCGCTTCGGACTGAATTCTCGTTGCTGCTGCCTTTTTCAGTGCATTGCACTAGCCATAAATGGAGCACCGGTCTTTCGCTTCGGCTCACCTCGCCGCTAAGAAAACGTATGAGTGATAAATTTGCTTTATTTTTTATTCAGAGTGACGATTCTGCCGCTTCTAGGCTTAAGAGGAGAGTCGGTTTGTTGACATTAATGGTTCCCGTCCTGACAACCAGATGGCGCCACAATAGGCTGTTTATTTCTGCGTCTGTGCTAGCATACGCTGAACTAAAAGTGGGAATGCGCCTGCGTTTAACGTACGTAAGCATGCATACACATGATACGTAGGCAGCGTAAATTTATGCTCTTCTTTTCTCACTATATCTGTGTATGCCGCCAGCAGCGACGTGGTGTGGAAAAGCGAGAAACAACAGCGGCACCGCGGTTCCGCCTCGCCCGGGCGTCAACAGATGAGAACAGGTCCTAGTTATTGCGGTGAGCGAATCCGCTTCGCTCGCCGGATTTTTGGGAAAGTGTGAACGCGCCTTTAGACCGGCCCGGCCTTTGTTCTAATCGGTAGCCTATCGCGCTGCGTGTTTGCAATCACCGTCTCCCACATCACTCATCCAGTCAACCTGCGCCAAAAATGTTTCCTAATCGCTGTTCCGTTAAGGAAAGCGAGTGTTGGCGGAGGCTCCTCAAGCCGCAGCAGCAGCCAGGAAACCATGCTCGCTGCCTAATTGGAATAACACAAGTGTGCGAAGGCGGGGGTGCGCTCAGCAGCGAAAATACCACCAATATTCTAGCACGGATCCCACTACCCATGAGCCATCCTACAAACTGCCGCGCCTTTCCTGCGATGCATTTCATGCTTATATCTACTCTTGACGACGAAATAGACGGCAATCTTTCTTTTCTGTGCGAATGCAACTTACGACCTCGACGCAGTTTCAACTTCTTCTTCCCCGCGCAGCCGTCAAGGCGGCCGACCTGGAGACACTAAAGCCAGCGGTGGAGCCCCCTTCGCAGGGTCACACGACGCTGCAAGTGCTGGAGGCCGCCACGCGGCCGCTGGGGTCGGCCGTGGCACCAGTGCAGGCCAATCCGCACTCTATGGGTCTGCCAGGGCACCTCCAGCAACCGCCCCAGCATCACCAGCAGCAGCAGCAACACTCGGTGAGGCAGGGGAAGGAATCTTCAAGCACATATGATCTTCCTGTGTTCCTACCTCAACGTCCGGACACCAGCCCGTTCGCGCAGCTGGTGTGCCGAACCTGTTCCGAAAGATAATGCTAGCTAGACGACCGACTCCCCATTCCGTGGTGACCAATGCTTTTGACTAATGTTGTAGTGCTCGAAGTCAATGGGTACAGATTGTATCGGCGTCCCTCAGTATATGCACATTATCTGAGCCCCTGTCTGTTCTTCCCACCATATTTGTTTCCTTACTCTCCTTCTCCCAGTCGAGGGTAGCCAGCTGGTAACCAGTATAGTTACCCTCCCTTCCTTTCCATGCGTATTTTCCTCATTTCTTTCCACTTACTCATCCTTTCTTTTCTGTTGGCCGAACAAATGAAATGGTTAATAAGGTGGATTGGTGAGCTAGTTGGTGCATGATCGCATAATTGAGCAGCAGAAAGTGAACAAGGACGTTGAAGAAACATACAGACGAGGACGATGCTGCACTGACAACTGAAGAATTTATCTGAAAAACTACATATCCGTGAAAAACCGGCCATCCGTGATTCGGGCGAGCAATGCGTCAGCAAGCCATCAGTTTGCCTATGGAGAAAAGAGATCAAGTACCTGCTTGGAGATGTAAGCAGAAGACGATAGATTATCTTTCCAAGGAATGCCTGTTCTTCAGGATAAATATGCGGCTTTTCAAATAAATTCTTCAGTTGTCAGTGCAGCATCGTCCTCGTCTGTATGTTTCTTCAACGTCCTTGTTCACTTTCTGCTGCTCAATTATGCGAAATGAAACGGGTCTCCACCTCAGGAATCCGCCTAGCAGCCATCAGACTTCTTAATGGCCGCTTAATTTCTGCACCTGCAAGCACTGCAGAATTGCTCACTCACGCGGAAGATACTCATAGCTCGCTCTGCAACGTAATGGACCCATTCCGTGGTTGCTAGGTTACCTGTCCTTTGGCAGTGCATTATCCGGCCTTTAAGTGGGACTGACGGTTCATCATTCAAACAGAAGACAGTGTGCTTGAATGTGGACGCCAGCGTTTAATAGATGCGACTGATGTCGCATAGGAGCAATGTCTCTTTGCTACCCGGGGTCTATGATTGTACACGCGTGGTTTCAAGAATTTTTTCGATGCGTCTAGTCCTGTTTTCACCAAGTCAGTGGTGCAGGCTGCATTTCAAATTCCTGCTGGACAAGATGGTAGGGCCATTTAGTGTCCAGAAAAAAGAGTCGGTTTTGCAAAAAAAAAAAAAAAGAAGCAATAGAAATGGATGTCACGAAGTTCTACTGCGCGCCTAGGAAATGTCTGGTGCTGTCACTTCTTTCTTCTTTGACGCCTTCAAATGTTTTGTCAAAGGACACTGTAGCTACGTTTTCGTTGTGGAAACAGCTTCGGATTATGAAGAAAATAAGGAATTGTTCATAAATGTATTTCATAGAAGAATAATTCTGCAATTTCGCGAGCGTGAATGTGTTCGATTTGCGAGAATTTCTTATGTTTTTCAGCCGTTCCTGCAGTTTTGTTAACCAGGGAGTACCAACTATACTCACACAAATTTTCAGATTTTTTCCCACACTAGAACATTAAAGCGGGTGCAGATGTTCCCCACGCTATGAAGCAGGCGAGCTGTTGACTAGTTGGGAAAAAAGAAAACAGAAGAAAAAATGTGTGTCCCCGTTACGTCGATCTGCAGTTACGCACGGAAGGTGATGTATTTTTCTTTTCCTCATGGGAGGCGAACTGTCAGCGTTGTTGATAGCAAGGAGAGTAGAGCGTCTCTTTCCTAGAGGAATCCAGATGCGCAGTCTGCTTGCAAGATTGGCACGTGTGTTCGAATTCCGGTCCGAAATCGCTGCTAGTGCAGCCAGGCAGGGGCCGTAGCTCGGTGCAAAAGCGCAGCAAGCTCGCGCAGGTAGAACACGCGAAGAACGTGGCACCTCGTCGCAGGGCTCGTCGGGGCCCGTGCCCGGGCAGCCGCCTCCCCCGCAGCCGCCGCAGCAGCACGCTCCGCACGGCGGGTCGCAGCACGGCGGGGAGAAGCCGGCCAAGCAGAAGCGCCACCGGACCCGGTTCACGCCGGCGCAGCTGCAGGAGCTCGAGCGCTCCTTCTCCAAGACCCACTACCCGGACATCTTCATGCGCGAGGAGCTGGCCCTGAGGATCGGACTCACGGAGTCGCGCGTGCAGGTACGCCAAGCCGCCCCGCGGATGTGTACAGCACACGTGGGCGCTAGCCGATTTGTGTTTACGACGCTCAATAGAAGAAAGTGCACGCGGCAAGGCATGATCCAGGCATCCATGATCCAAGGTAGGTAGGAAAGACTTTTATTTCTCTAGAAAGACGTGCTAGTAGCAGACGAGAAAGAAGAGGTCCATCCAAGGCACTGGAATAAGACGCCTCTTAGGTAAAGAATATTAAGACGAAGGAAGAGGAAATTGCTGAAAGAACTACGATGCTCGAAGTTTGAGCCCCTAGCTCGAATGCTGGAAAGGCTGACATCGCTATTGCTAGTCTTGTTGACTCCTTCATATCCCCGATTTTTCTCAGTGTGTGTTTGTGTGGGTGCATGAGCGTGCATCGGTGTGTCCTTGTAACCATTTCTTCCTCCTGTGAATAGATAACGGAAAAGTTGAGCCTTGTGCGCTGAGATAGCTCCTAGCGCTTTTTCTTAGAGCAATGCTGCGCATTCATGGAGTGAGACGGGCCAGATGGGGTGCACGGATAGAGATCTTAATCCCTACCATAAATCACTAAATAGGTATCACGCACCATGTGCTCATGACCAGAGCAGCAGATGACATCAGTGACAGCAGAATAAATGAAACAACTTGGAATGAAACTTGTAAGTGCATGGATATGATATAAGCAGACAAGCATGCTGTCTGCACGCATTGACTGAACAGCCATTAACTTGTTAACTATAATGCATTTAAAGGGTAGTACGAAATCGGAAAAAAAAACTGCCGGGCGAGGATTATGTACAGCCAATTAATATGCAAGAAAGCTCTTGTCAATATTGAAAGTCACACAAAAGTTTACTACGAGTTGTCAGGAGCATATGCAAATGCTTTGTGTGATCAATGGCTTCTGATCTCCGATTCCAGATATTGTTCATACACCTAAATATTCTAGTTACTTGTCCTGGGTAAACATCTCCCCTTGTTATTGCGACTGACTTTTAGAACTTTCGAGGTGAATATTCAGTTTCCTTCATGAATATTGAAAAGAATTTCAATGCGGCTAGAAGCAATATTGTTTCATTTCTTTGCATAGTTTTTATCAGTTGAATAATACTGGCACTCTCATATGTAAATGTTTTTTTTTTTTTTGCATTACCACAAGACTATCTGGTTTCTTCATTTCTTCATCATATAGGCGTATTAACGCGTTGATATAATTATGTATTGCCGACTGAAAACAGCCCCCATGAAGGAGAATTCAGTAGTGACCAACTCTCTCCATGCCTAGTTAAATCGCCAGCCACACAGCAGAGCGAGAGAGCCGGTATTACTTGCGTAGCTAGAGCACAGGAAGGATACGAAAAGTTTTTGTTTTGGTTGCATCAGTATATATGGTAGGCAAATTCATGCCCCTCTTACTGCAAATGCAAAAAAAAAAAAAAGAACCGCTAGTCCAGTGTAAGCTCCCGCAAAAGCTAGCTTTCAAAAAAGAAGCGAGACCACATAAGGTTAAACACCGTTTCTTCTAATATTAAAGCAAAAAATGCTGGTACTTAAAAATACGTGGGCGAAATTGCTCTCACATTCGCTCTGGAGGCAGAAGTGAATGCGGATCTCTAAGGAGCGATCCATCTATTAATGTGGGAGATGAATCGGATGTAGTGGTAACTTTGACATCTTATATTACTGTCTCCATGTTTAATAGTCTATCACCTTCATATGGCGCTTTTCACCGGCATTACTGAAGCTTATTTATGAAGTAGACTACAGTTTGCTTGCGCGTGTTTGCGAGTTCAAGAACATTCGTTTTCTTACCTGCATTTGAACGAGCGGTAAAAGAGCTAATCAATTTCTATTTGTGATTCGTGCGAATATCAATTGTTGTTTTGCCATTTATGTTTTTGTTTGGAGGGACTAACGCTCGGTCCTCGAAGAATATTTAGTGGAATTTCTTTGGAGGTATTAGGCCTCTGCCGCGCTTCGCCTTTGGCGATCGTTACCTTGTAATGTCGCTTTCTCTCAATGTGCCCCGTGCTGCAGTAAAGCCAGCTTTAAGTAGTGTGGGAAAAGGATGTCTATACCAAAGACACTGCAGAATTTTAAAAATGCCTTTAAGATTGTGTTCCTTTTGTAGTTACATTTGCATTATGTTATAGTTTCATAAGTTTTCAATGCTTTAGAAGCCGCGGCTCTTTTTCAGTGTAATCAGCGACTGTCCCTTTATTTTTTTTTATCACCTGTGTGAGATTAATTTTTCTGTGAAATAGCAGACAATCATGAAAAAAAAAGATGGGTTTAAAGAGATAAGATTCTTCTTGAATGCATAAACATGGCATCCCTATAATAATAAAAAATTCGTAGCATTTCTATCTTGCTTGTTTACATTGTTTGCTGTTGTATACATAAAACTAGGCATCTTTATTTATATCCCGGGTAAGAATGACTCTTCCGCATTCCACACGCTTTAAAATTGTTTTAGCGCGATTTATCTGCAGTAAAGGAAGAAAAGCGCAGGCTTTACTTTTAAAAGCGGATAAAGCATTCATTGACGCGTTCTGTACGCACTGAAACATCAGGCAGATATGTGTATTTCTAATAACTAGCATTGATCATACTGGGGACAGTCAATCATGCCTGCTGAGAGGCGCAGTTCTGTGTTTCACGTCCCTTGTTCCAAGGGAGAAATGCTCGGTCGGCCGCACTTTTCTTACGTTCTCTAGGGCGTGTGCAAAACTTGGCACTTTTGTCGGGCGTAAGTTCATTCAATGGCAAACACTTGAGGTGAAAGATGCCACCTGGTTAGAGAACGTCTTTTACAGATTCTCGCCGAGCCGAAGACAGAAATTTTATATTTATAAATCATACTGAACCCCATCTTTTTCAACGAAAAATGGCGATGGAAATGAAAAAAAATCATGATTCAAACGAGAGCATTCCCTCCCAAGAGTGACCCGCAAATCCGCCCCAGTCTTCAAATGATGTAGAAACATCCTTTGCAGGCTAGTTGGTGCATAATTAGGTCGAACTGTTAGCACAGAATGAGTTGTTAGTAGCGCTATATGTCCCGTCTCCTTCGTTTCTGTTGTCCTCGTCATTCTGAGCTAACCATCCGGCGTACAAATGATGTACCTGAGTAATACCTTTTACTCCCCCCCACCTGTCGTTTGATTGGTGCTCTTAGAACGATTCTTTTGTATGTCGGCTTCGAAATTTCTCGTAAAAACGCTTCGCCCATTGTAACCTCCGGCCTGCCCGCTGCACTGTTTAAGCGCCACGCGCGTCACACTGCTCAGTTACAAACAGTTTGAAAAGGCGCCGCTTAGCGCTCAACGTTAAGGAACATATCGCCTGTTAAATCGGCTGCGAGCAGCGCAATGGCGTGTGCATGCAAGCAGAACGCAGCACCGTATGTCGATGGGGCGCGCGCCAGCCGTGTTTCCAAATCAGAGGCGCAAAGCCAAGCGGCGTGTAATCGAGCGCCAAGAGCAAATAACGCTCTCGGTGCGGACGAAGAAGCGGCCCGAATCAAGCGGCATCGGCGGCAGCGCTCGCTAGGGGCGGCGTCATCGATCGGCCGGCGCTTGTGAGCAGCGCGGGAAGCCGGGGCGTGGCCTCTCTCATCGACCGCTCCGCGTGATTGACAGTTGTCGCCGAGCTGTCACACGCGCGCCGCAGCCGCCGCCGCGAGCGTCGTCCCAGCTCGCAGCCTTATCTCCCTCCTCGCCCTCCTCTGCCCGACTGCGCCTGGCTCTGCGCTTGCCTTCGTAACTTACATTCTGGAGCGCTGCTTTGGAAAAATAACACGGCGATAATGGAGCTTGACTGGCACAAGAATAGGCGACTGACCGTCAGTTGTTATTTCCAGTTTTCATAGCTAATTACAACATTGGAATGATAAGATAGGGAGCTGCGGTTAACTTGAGCGGTTGAAACACGTGCCAAGATTACTGTGTTAAAGAAAGGAAGGTTTGGTTTGGTTTGGTTTATGGGGTTTTACGTCCCAAAGCGACTAAGGCTATGAGAGACGCCGTAGTGGAGGGCTCCGGAAATTTCGACCACCTGGGGTTCTTTAACGTGCACTGACATCGCACAGTGCACGGGCCTCGAATTTCTCCTCCAAAGAAATTCAGCCGCCGCGGCCGGGATCGAACCCGTGTCTTTCGGGTCAGCAGTCGAGCACCATAACCACTGAGCCACCGCGGCGGCTCAAAAGAAAGGAAGCAGTCCACAGTATTAGAGAATAGTCGTATATTCGACAAAACAGCGCAAGAAGTTTCTTTATGAAGCACCGTGAAGTAGCATACTCTTGTCGTGGTAAGGCTTGCTCTAGATTGCTGTGCAACGGATCTAAGAGTAATTAGCAATGTACTAGTATTTCGTGCACGAAATGCAATTTACGCAGAAGCCCGGGATGTACATCGGACGTTTTCGCTACAATGTCTTGGGAGTGGACTCATTTATAACTTTTTATAAACAAAGAGTAAAGTTCAGATTCTTTTCCTTCCTTGCACCAGGGGTGCCCCGCCAGAGACGGTTTGTTCAACTGGAAGACTGAAGCTTTTCTTCGCACCAGAGGTGCCACGTTAGTGACGGTATTGCAATAAGTTACGATGCAGGGATAAAGGGAATACTTGACGTTTATGTACAGAAATTTACATTACATACAAGATTAACATACAAGACATTACATACAAGAGACATTTTAAGTAGCAAAAAGACAAACAACAAAAAAGGTGGAACTGGCTAACACTAGGGGAGGCCCCTACACGGCATAGCCGAAGATGCATTACATCTGTCCCTCGCCCGGAACCCTTTTTCCGGCTCCGGGGCCCGGTTTTAAAGACCTAAAGGTCAGGCCCAGATTTGGAAGCATCCAATCATGTTACACTCTTAACAGGATTGGTTCATCGAGTGCGTGGCCAGCCCACCAGCTTCCATAAGGTAAATCACCCTCTCCATCGCAAAATAAAAGCAAAAACAAATACAAACACACACTCGTGCTAGCACGTGCCATCGGTTTCCCCGATGACCCTCGACCTTGGCGTCGCCTCGGAATTGGGGATTACCGGGCTTAAATGGGCAGTTATCGCTTTAAATGCCACTGCGAGCTCGGACCCGCCTTTTTGCTTTCCCAAGGCTGTTAGCTATCAGGCGCCTCAACGACACCCGGTAGGTCGCGTCACGAAACTCAGGCCTTCGCTGTTCCCGGCTAGCTGCGCTGTCGTCAGCTATTCGTCATTTTTATTGCCCCCCCCCCCCCCCCCCCCCCCCCCTTCGTCAACAGCGCCCTGACACCGTTCCGTCCGGCAGTGCTTACAGAAGGTCTGCAGACTTTTAGAACCAGGCGTTCGTCGCAAGTTTGTGTCGCATATCTGGTGTCCGTCAAGACGAGGGGGCGATCAGCGTGCGGCGGCTCTCCCCGTTCCTTGGATAGCCGGCGCGAATCGGCCCCAAAGGGCGCTGGACACCCGCCCGGCCCGGCGCCTTCGCGCGCGGTCGCATCGTTCCGATAAAGGTGACACAAAGGTCGAGCGCACCCAGCCGCCCTCTCCCGCCGGGAGGGGGGCATTGAAGACGGCAGCGGCGGGGTGCTGAGAAAGAATTAGCGGTACTAATGACCCCGCAAGCACTACCGATCCCTTACACAAAGGAATGCAAAAACTCTGCGGCTTCATTGCACTGCCATGCATAAAAATTCAGGCGTAAGCCTCCTTAAAGGGCCACTGCCCAGGGTCCGGACATTTTTGAAAAACAAGCCCACTGCATAGATGAGGCATCGAAGATAACCTCTGCAAAATACTAGAGCCATGCGCGCCCCGAAAAGCTGCGAAAATTCAAATCAAAGCCCGCTCGTTCTTTCCTTCAACAAAAACGGGCCCGGCCCACTACTCTGAACCCCGTTGACGTCATGGGGGGTTACTTTCGCTAAAGGCACTCCATTGGTGCATCGTTCTGACTGACGGGAGAAGGTTGGGCGTAGCCTTGGCGTCGCGTCGTCTGCACAACGCTTTCCGCAGCGCCTTCTGTTCTGGCTCATGCCTACAAACCCGCATGAAGGAACAAAAAAAAAAAAAACTGCGGAGGGAGCGTGCGGCGACAGCCTTGAACCCTAGCCATAAAAAGTAAAAAAAATAGTAAAACTGAGGGAGTTGGTTCGCCCCCCCCCCCCCCCCCCCCCCGCCGTGATCACGTCACGAGACGCTCTGCGTGCGCGCTCCCTTCTCAGTTTTTTTTCTTCTATGCAAGCCCCCCAAAACAAGGTTTTAATTAGTAGTGCAGCAGTGCCTTTCCCTCGCTCGCCCACTTGAGCGCTCCGCACAGACACCGCTTATCCTCCATGCATCTTGCGTACGCCTTGACTCCAATGAACGACATGGGCTTCGGAGCGGAGAAAAGACACAAACACACATGAAGAAAAGCAAACGGGCGGTTGCCGGGTCCGCACTTCGCCGTGTGTTTCGAACAGAAACGACTTCCGCACCTCCGCTCGTGAAACGGTGGGGAGGCCTAAAAAAAAAATAAGGTGGCTCGTTAACTGGGAATGACAAACAGACGTATGAAAGGATGGGCTCGCTAGCAAGTCTAGGTGGTCGAGCCGATCGTGCCTCTCGATCGTTCAGGATGGATGGATGGATGGATAGGAGCGCCCCCTTTGAAACGGGGTGGTGGCAATTGCCACCATGCTCAGCTTTTCTTTATTATTTTTTTGTTTACTGTGTTGGCAATTCTCATTAAGATTCTTCATCACCTTTGCCTACGGTTTCCTACAATTCTAACCTTATGCCACATCTCTGCTTTTCAGCCACCAATCCTCCAATCGCTTTTTGCTGACTTCCACTGCAGATTTATTTACATGACCATTGTTATCTTTAAACCCTAGGGCCTCAGAAAGAGTGACTGTGCCTGCATCGACATCCGGATGGATACCATCACATTTGATTATGAGGTGTTCAATTGTTTATGAGGTGTTCAAAAGTGGCATGCACCTCCATGCTCCTGGTGCTGGCTCGCTCCCCCTCGCGAGCCAACTGAAAGAATGTCAAGCCGTGAACAGAAAATATTTGGGGAGCTGCAAGGATTCCAAGAAAATTTGGGAAAACCTGAAAGAGCTTCCAGCTATGAAGAAAGTCCTCGAGAGCCCCGTGGTATTCCGATTATTACAAACAAGACCGCGCTTCCGACGTGCGCGCTAGCGCCCGCGCGCAAGCGCTGATATCTGACATGCACAGATATCTGTGCCCCGCTCGCGCCTGCTCGCGCGTATCTTAGCGCCTTTCCCCTTTTCGTTCCCACCATTAAATTTGTTTTCTATCCTTAGACCAATAAAAGGTCCTCGCCATTGCATTAAAATTTTCGTCGCCAATGTTACCTTGCATGCCCACTCACTCTATCCTCGAGAAAGATGACTGGATAGTTGCGCTCGTTCGAAGGATTCAGCCGCTTGACTCTTTCCTCACCTACGTTTTTTGAGACACGAAGCTTTCTAAACATCACGTTTCGAATACCAGAACACGCTCAGTATAGTAGTCCAACCGCGTGACGTTCAACTAGATCCATATCTCAATGCTGCTAGCAATCTTGCGTCACATATCGTCTGTCGTCATTTCTTCTTTTTGCGCTCCGTATTATTTGATAGTGACGACGATTCGGCCACATATAGCAAGCAAGGCACGAGGGAAGAATCGGGAAAAATTTCACAGCCGCTGCCAAGAATCGGAATAAGCAGTAGACAACGGCCTGCCTTCCTGCCTGCCTGCCCACTGAAAAACTCTGTACAGCTCTCGGAAGCGAAAGGAAAGGGTTGCGTCGAGAGGAGGGGGCGGCGAAAAGAGGGACGAGTTTGTGGAGGAGCCGGAGGGTGGAAGCGACGTGCTCCATTAAGCGCGCGCTCGGGCCGAACGAAAGCGCGCGCGCGGGCCGCGCGCGATATCATCCCCAGTTTCAAGTGCAGCCGTGAAGAGCGCCGAAATGAGGCGCAGAGAAGACGGGCTCCCGTCCGCAGCTGTAGCACGCGCGAAAGAGCACGAGCCGCCTCGCGTCGCATGTGAGCTGGTGGTTCCCTACACTCGAGCGGTTTTCGTTTTCGACGCCTGCACGGGTACTTTCAGCCTTGCGCTTACACACCGCTTTGCACGCTGGTGGAGGCAGCTGGAAAGCGAGTTGGGATTGCGATGAGGTGGTGCAGTACTATTTGAATCCTTTCTGCTTTTTTTTTATTTTTGGAAAGAGAAGTTAACAAGAAAGATGCGGCTCGAGTTTGCTGTTTCGGATGCATTTTTAAACGAGGAGGCATCCAATCTACGCAATCCCTGCTTCTGGCAAAATGCACGGTTCCGCTCCGACACGGATGCTCGGGCGTTGTTTACTTATGCGGATTTTGTGCGCGACGCCGCGTTTTCTAAGGATATTACTGCTCCGCGATAAAGGGCTGGTGGATTGCGGAAAGTGGACGTAATGCGTTAATTGGCATCTATATTTTGGAAGGTCGGTTTGTTGAGAAATACGCTTTTCGGAGACTTATCCCCCGCGATGTATTTCGGTTGCAGTCAAAGAAAAAAGGTACCAGGGCGAGTCAAAGAGATAACTCGTGTTAATTGTGGTTTAGCTGAAATCAAGGCTAGAAAGTTAATTTGCGCGAGACAAGTCAGGCGGAGAATACCTCATTGATGGTCTCTTACACGAACGGTGTGGATGCGACGTGAGAGGAGAATGTAGAAGGGGATAGCTAGGGGTCAAGTATGGAGACCATATTAGGGAATTTGCTGGAATAGGGTCACCGCTGATCAGAACTAATTGGAGATCTATAAACATTTTTTTCCCGCATATGTAAACTTAACGAGGTTGATGACGGCGATGATATTTCGTCCTTCGGGACGTGAAAAAATTTAGGCAAGCATATATTTTTAACGGTAACAGCATTAAACTGAGGCATAACTTGGAGTTTAATATATGTCTCTTCGAAAATTAAATGTAATATAAAAAAAATAAAACCATAGCGAGAAATTTCTCATGTTCACACTGCACAAAGTGGTCGTAAACAAAAATACTAAGATAGTGGATTTTACTGATAATTAAACTTCAAACAAAGCTTCTCGTTTCTTTGATGCGTGCGCAAGCTCTCATCTGTCTTGAAATTACACAATAGCCAACTACTTCCTACTTCGTAAGGTGTTCTATAATTGGCTCCTCGAACATGTTGTTGGTTTTCGCATAAAAGCCGCGGCTGTAATAGTTGCCATATCTTCCTCTACTTGAGTTTTAATCCGCATTCTTTGTTTGCTTATGAGTGATAAGCCGCTTACGTGAGGTGTTTCATTTTTTAAATAATTCATTGTGGAAGCAAAACATGAACTGCTCGTCAATCTAAGAATCATTTCTCACGCATGAGCCTTCAACCATTCGCTTAAAAATGAATTTAATCCCTGCGTATATAGTATAAGCCTTAGCGCTGTCAGATGTATCCACTGATATTGACTGTCGGCAGCTGAGTGCAGCCTTCTAAGTGCTCCCCTCGTGCTCCCTTCCTTACAGGTGCGTATCGAACTCCCATCAAGGGAAGCAGGCAAAAAATAAAAATAAAACATTAAGTGTGTACAGGCCTGCTCATCAAGCGCTGTGCCGAGGTCCACGCGAACACACAGACAGACAGGGGCGGCGAAAGTCAAGAGACGACCGGCTGGCAGCAGACGGCACCTTGTGCACACTCATCGCCACTCCTCAGTGGCGGCAGTGGGGGAACGCGGTGTGAGGCGAGGAAGAAAAGAGAAATAGAAGAGAGCAAGGACCAGCAAGAACGGAGGGAAGCAGAGATTACTTTTTAATGGAACAGCAAAACCACATTAATATCAAATGCGGGTTCCCTGTCGCGGGCCCGACCCACGCTCTGGCGCCGCGTCCCCAGAGGACTCGCGGGCTTCGGACTCGGGATTCGGTCTCGACTCGGCTCGGCTGGGAGAGACTTGGCCGCCATGCGCCCCCTAACGGTTCTCCCGGGCATACTTGGAGGAGCGTGCAGGGAAGCGGAGAGACAAGTCTGGCCCGCGGAAAGAGGGGTCGGGAGAGGAGGGAGGGGAGCTCGGCAGCAGGAACGCGTCCCTTCCTCCCGTCTGCTCCTCTGCCTCCTCCGCTTTCCTCCTGCTGACGGTTGTCACCGTCATTCTGGCCTGGCCTTTTTGGTAATTTATACTAGGTGGCCGCGGCTCTGGATACGACTTTGGCTTCGCCGAGTCCCCGGCTGCGGTCGCAGGGAGGGGGAAGAGGGTTTGCGGAGGCGAAAAGAGAAGGCGGCTAAGGTAGAAAAGGGGAAGGCGCGGGAGGTGGGGACGGCAGGAAAGGCAACCGTATCTTCTTTCCGAGGTACGACCGTTGGTGGGAGTTGCGGTGGCCGAGAGAGCGGCCCGTGGTTTTTCTTTCGTCGTCAAGAACGCTAGCCTCGTTGCCGGTGTTCGTTTCCTCCCGTCTCTGGAGGACGCCGCCGCTGCCACGTGCGTTCTTCTCCGCATCGTGGTCGCTGTTGCTCCTTCCTCTCTCCCTCCTGCCTCTTCTCGATATCGCCCCGTCCGGTCCGCCGTTTTCTCTCTCTCCTTCGCCTTTCGCTTCCTCTCTCTATCGCCAAACGCCACCCCGGCGTCGTCGGCTCGTGCTCGATCGTATATATCCTGAGGCGCTCTAGTTTCCCGGCTCTCTCTCTCTCTCTGTTTCCCCCGAGCCTGCTGCGTCGCCCTGTGTCCAGTGTCTTTTCTTGCTGTCCAGCTGGGGGGCTTGCCGAGGATTGCTTAGACTGTTTATTGGTCGGGCTCCGGGCTATCTTTCGCGCCGGCTGGGGTTTAGCCTGCAGAGCCGTTCCTTCCTGCGGCAGCTTTCTTTCCCGCTCCGGCTGTCGCGGCCGCGCGTCCTCCTCTGTGTGTCTTTGCCGCGGCCGCAAAGTTTCATTTATTTCGGATGTTCGCGCCGGCGCGCCCTTGTATGGGCGGGAGCAAGCCACTGCCCTCTTTCCTGGAACGGAAGGAATTTGTCGGCGCTGGGTGACAACAGCCCTCTCATTAAGTACGGGGACAGGGCACTGAACTTGCCGCAAAGAGTTCCCTCCTGATCTGTCGGCTCCAAGTTGTGTATTGTGTCGAGCGGAGGCTTAAGAGTTAAGTCTTGCTTTACGTTGGCTGCAGCGACTAGCTCATTCCTTCAGCCAATAATAGCGTTTTCTTGTGTAACTACTTTTGCCTTAAATCTAGGGGGGGGGGGGGGGGGGGGGTTAAGAATGGGGAAGAAAAATCGAGGTTAAAGACTTATCTATTTCATTGTAAAGCTTTCCCTTTTGGTGAAAGTGACCTTCACGCCATTTTTTTTTTGTTTATACCTAATACTAGCAATGTCTGCAAGGTTAAACCCACGGCCGCTCCTGCTTTTGCCTATACTTTGTTATGTTTGCGCTCCAGACACCGTCATCGGGGGGAATACCTTACTCAGTTATATGATAGCCCTCTCGTTCAGTTGTATGGGAACTTCTCTCATATGTCTGCAAGACAGCAATTGAGGCAAGTAACTAAAGCAAGTGATACAATTTCTTCTCATCAACATCATTATCAACCCATAATGAATGTGGCTCAAATGGCAGTGCACTTCTGAAGAGTATCATACAAGTAGTGTTGAATTTTGCTTTAAGCGTAAATTGCATGGCTAGCAACGAGCGAGAGAAGACTTAATGCCCCATTATGCTTGAAGGCACCATATAACGTATCAGCACTTGCTGCTTTGGTATTTTTAAGATACCGAAGAAAAAAAGCCGAGGAACAAATTACTATCGCCCGTGCCAGTAAACTTGGGTGCTTTCTATGAAGCGCTGTCATCTTTAAAGTTAGTGACTGCCTCGGAGTATTTGAGGAAGACGTCTTAAAGTCCTTTGATGCACGATATGACCGCGGTAACAGCCCAAAACTCCCAAATTCATTTCCCCATGCAGAGTAGCATGCCAGCGATTTTTAAACCCTGGCTAAATTCTCTGTTTTTTCATTAAAGGGTTTCTCCCTCTCTGGATGCACACCTCTATCTTACCGGTAGCGGCAAATATCACATCGTCGAAATCATCAAAATTCTCCTGCACCTGCACCCTGTACAAGCAGACAAACGCTTCAGAGCACCGTTGGCGCGCCGTCGCCGCTGGCAGGTGTTATTTATTTTTATTTATTTTTGAGCAGTCGTTGTTCGTAAAGACAGAGAGAGAGGAGAGGTAAGCTCTATGCTATGAGGAGATCTTTTGTCGGAGTCACCAGAGCCAGAGGGTGAGAGGTGAGCCAAGGCTGCCGTGTCGAACCAGTGTGTGTGTGTGTGTGTAAGGGGGGGGGGGGGGATCGCCACCTGTTCACGCCTCGTTACCCCCCCCTTTGTGGTCGCAGGTGTGGTTCCAGAACCGGCGCGCCAAGTGGAAGAAGCGCAAGAAGACGAGCAGCGTGTTCCGCAGTCCGGGCGCGCTGCTGCCCTCGCACAGCCTGCCTCCATTCGGCTCGGTGGGCGCCGAGGCCGCAGCGGGGCTGGCCTTCGGCTCGGCCTCGGACCCCGGCGGCCCCCCGCGCTGGGCCCCGCACGCCAGCATGCCCCAGATGGGCCACCTGGGACCCGCGCTGGCCAGGCAGCCGCCACTCGGGCCGCCCACCTCCGTGCCGACCATCGCCCAGGTGAGCTCGATGGGCCTGATCTGCTCGCGTCATATTTGAAGACGGCGCATTATATATAAGCGATGAGACAGCACAGACGTGGTGCTGACCGTATACCCTGTCCATTTGTTCTCGGGCCCCAGTTTGCTAGAACGACGATGTATCAACGAGCTATCTCTAAGCGGTAATGAGTGATAGTCACAGGCTGGCACAGACAAACAAATAAGGAGGAGAAGCAGCATGTGAGGAAAACAAAAGCGTACGAACACATCTGATCCGTGCCATCAGGAAAGGGAATGAAGGGTGGAAGGAAAGCTAAAAAGCAAATTTTATGGATGAAATGGCTTTTTTTTTTGTTCTCTTTGTTCAACTCCCGTGTGGAAACACTGCACCTTTAAGTAGTAAAAGAACTAGCTTGCGAGAAAGTGTCACTACGGTGGCTTGCTTGATTTTATGCCCTGTTTCTTGCGGAATAGAAAGGCGTAGTCATTAAAAATTGATGTGACCTGCAGTGCATGAGTCTCACTTTATGATACTGAGCACTCTTCAGTGCCTATGAGTCATCAACGGTTAGGCAAATTGACGAGAAAAGGTTTTGTCCAATTATTGGTAATCAACTGAATAATTATTAATTTACATATTTCCTTGCCTTTACTGTTAGGAACAGCGAGTCGCAGCGAATTATATTACTGAACAGTAACGTTTGGACAAAGCACGGTTGCTTTCTTCCTCAGAATTATTTGCTTTGAATACCTAACAATAACTGTAGAGCCAGTTGCTATCATCATATCATATGACATTAGGGTTGTTTTATAACACTCATTAGGTCACGTAAATCTGAAAGCACCCTGAATAACATAATACACAGAAGCACCGGATATTTAGACAGTAGATATAACAAGGAGCCGAGCATTCAGTTCTCTCATTTACAAAGACCAAGGTAAAATTGTTAAACATTTTTTTTTTTTGGTTTGAGAATGAGTGCCTTACAAGAAGCTTTCATTTCTCGATTGCAGGCTGCAAATTCTTGCAGTCCATCAGACTTCGGAAACTGCTACAACTCGTTACAATCCTGGAGCATGCTCGACTCCAACATGCTATGGAATTAGGGCATGTGAACCTTCAATTATAAGTGAGTAAAAAATATTTTCCTACATCAAAATAAGAAAGTCATTGCATATCTATAAATCTGCTGAACGTAACAATGTTATATTCATACAGCAAGGATAAAGTAAATTTTGCTGCTATTCCTGTAATGACTGCTAAGCAGTCAACAGTGTTACAAGTGTCCTCAGCGTTTGTAATATTGGTCACATCGGTGACGAAATTTGGGCGATGTTTGATGATACTTGAAATAGTTGTACACTTCACCTTCAAGTAAGGAATGAGATATTCTGGTACCCACTTGATTATTAAAAATAAAAACAGGCACTTTTTGTCATTATGAAGGCTGCCTAAGTATTATGAGTATATTATCCGAATACTTGTCGGGTAGTAGTGGCGGCAGGCACAACAGCACTCAATATGTAGAGCCTGAAAGTTTGACTCTTTCGACTACCTTGCCGCAATTTCTTGTTCGATTTGGGGACATGGCAGTTCCATCCAGGCCTGTTTACATATTCACCATGCCTTAAATTTCACACAAACTTGTGCCTCAAAATAATGGGTGATGCTTGATGATAAAATAACACATCATCTCCTTTTTTCATAAATTTGGTAGCATACCTGCACGCACACTACTTATATATGGTGGTAGCTTAGTGAGGATATGTCTAGAAGCGCATTTACACCTAAAATATTGTTGCATAGTTATTTTTTTGGAATCGGCTTTTGTATTTAGCTGAGAAAAGTGTATCATGTATGTGGCAATTTTGCACACTGTTATTTCGTTGCTTAATTCGCGCAGCGGTCGTCTTTGCCTCATATACTTAACGCTTGCAGTGAAGTACCCTTTGCAGAGCGCAGCGTAGAGTGATTTGCGGCTGCGTGAGTGGACAAGCGATCGCCACGGCGCACCAAAATTGACCCCCATTTTCTATTCTGTGTTTAGGTTCCTGCTGACATGGAAAAAAAAAAAACGATGGAAAAGACAGCCGCATTTCACGTGAAGACTGTCATCCCCAGGATGCTTGTGCGCACGAGGAGCCAGGCATAAAAATTGGGACATACAAATGAGGAACCCAAGAGTCTGAAGTCTTCGTGTGTGTGCGTGTGTGTGATGTGTCTGTGTGGCTGTTGCGTGCGGAGGGAAGAAGAGAAGAAAGACGACCCTGGCGAGAGACGCGGGAAGTGACTTCATACCCTGCGGTGCGAGTGGAAGAACACGTTGTGCGCCAATCGTCAAGCGGCTCCAGCTGATTTCTCGGACCGAAGAAGATATCATCGATTGTGATAGGATTGTCCTGGCACAGCCATCGCAAGCGCCGATGGAAGACAACGGCTCCTATCTGACGGCCCGTGTAAATATACTGTACCAGACATTGCGCCTTTCTTCTTGCTGTCGGTTCATTTTTTGTTCTCTCCTTTTCGCTCATTCCCGGACGCCACGCCCCTGTCGCCATGGCAACCGCGAAGGATGCAGGAGTCAGCGGGTGTTCCTATTTCCATTCGCCCTTTTTCGTTTGCTGCAATCCAGTTTCGCTTTCGCTTTTCTGCTTGTTTGTGTCGCGCCCCTGTCCGTTTGTTTTCTCATCAGTGTCGCTGCACGATGTCGCCTCGCAATTCAGAGCGACAAAATAAGAAACAATGAAAGTAGAGAGAACAGAGTAGGATTCAGGCGCGTGGAGAGAAGCCAGCAAGCTGTTAGTTTCTGGAGCATGCGCAGCAGGCAGCTGAAACAATATGCTTTGTGTTGGTGCTTACTTTTTTTTCAGCTCGTTTACTGCGATCTCTCGGCGTCACCTCATTTCTGCGCGATTTTCTCTCTTCACTGTTGGCACTTGCAAGCCAAGAGTGGTTGTGCGGCCGATTTCTTTCTCTCTTTCTTGACTCGCTGCTTTGCAGAAGCTGGGTTCATGGCAACCTTTGCAGAAGTTGCCATGGAGTTCATCTCAAATGGCGCTCTTTTGGCTGTGGCGCTGGCGTCGCGATTCAGACAAAACGACGGTATGAGGTATCGGCGCTCCATTTATTATCCTTCGTTATTTACGTTGTAGCGATATGCAGAAACCTGCGTTGTACTCGTCATGGCGTCACAACCAGTGTCGGCCCTCTTATGGCATGCAAGTGGTGCTGGTTAGTTGATTTGTGCTGCTGCTTAAAGAACTCTAGACACCTAACTTTTGGGTGCGTGTTTCATTGTTTGTAATGATGCGTAAGACGTTATTATACAAGAAATACCACGTGGTATTTTCCTACGACCGCTAAATAATTTAACATCAAATTTCTGTGGTTTGAGGTCACGTGAGGCCTGAAAAAAACTGCAATATAATCGGTGCTTCTACATTTATTGTCATTCCAGCTCTTGAGGAAAGCTGGTTTCAGCACTCCAGCGAATTAAAATGATGAAGCAGCTATTATATCGACCTTTGTCCACGCCTCAGGTGACGTATACCCACACTTTGACATCACAGCCATCGTTTGGCTGTTGAAATCGAAATCGAAGCAGCATGACAGAAAAATTCGATGATAAATTATTTAGCGGTCGTAGGCGAATACCACATGGTGATTCATGCATAGTACTGCTTTCCGCATCATTGTAGAAAATAAAACATGCCACCAAAATATAATCCTTTAGCGTTCAATTCGTTTCCTTTAAGGAAACATTACAAAACAACAACCTCGACGAAAGCTTTGAGAAAACACAGCCAGCGAAGAATACTTTTAAAAAAGCAGCGGGAAAACAAATGCACAAAACGGAGGCGCATAAAAACATAATTGAGACTGCGTAACTTTTTTTTTTTGCCTTGCCTGCATCCCATTAAAACGGCCCTCCCTTTTTCTAGAGTGCTGTGGTCAACTCATATTACAGCACTAACGAACTAAACTATCCACTCGCATTTTTCGTTCAAATGATAAATAAAAGCAATGCTTAGAGAAAGGAGGTCAGGTTCTTGAACCATGTAACGAGGGCCACGCTGACGAACGCAGGTGTCACAGTTTCTCTGTGTATCAGTTATTGCAAGCAAGCATGCTGTAGAAAAAAGAAACAAAAATTTGAACACGTCTAATCTGTTGTTTTCTCTCTTAATTGCAACGTGATACGTAATTTCTAAACTTCAGACTCTCCATTTGTTGATTTGAAAATGGGCTTCATTTTCAGAGGACCGATGAGCGCTTATTAAGCACATGAAGAATGTATTTCCGATTGTGCTCAAACGGTGTAGCACGCCGTAAAAAATAGTTTCTCACACTGCTCGCGAGGACAATGATCAGTGAACGGACACACAGGGTTTCTTTCCATGAGTCTAATACTGGATGTTGTTTGAGTCGTTGTTAAAGACTCTGGGACATGTTGTTGATGTATTTTGATTTTTCTTTATTTAATCTTTTATTCTGACAGGAGGGGTTGTGTGGACAGTAGAATTTTCGCAGGATCTCTGTGTCACTGCAAAAATTTTTTTGCAGTCTTTAGTGCAGTGTTGATTTTTTATGTTTGATGCCATGTCGAAAGCATTGTGCACATTTCTTTATAAATTTCATGTATTGCTGAAATGTTCTCTTATATGTTATTGTGCACCCTACTCTCATTTTGAGCGTTGGCTCAATTCCTAACAAAATCGTTATTAATGCTTTCCCCAGTGAAGGTACCTGGCAGAAATCAACATGCAGAAGAAAGGCCGTGTACAGGAACAGCTGTACGTTTTGGCATGAGGCCGCTTATACAAGAGAATGTTGTTTAACTGGCTGCCGGAGTAGCTGATGAAGTGGCTTCATTCTGTTAGTATTACTATCTCTGCGGACCAAAATTCGTTGCCGAGTTTGTTTTATTCTGTACCTTGTTATGCCATCATATGGCTATATTTCCATGATGAATTTTATTCCGATGTTTTCGAATGCTTGCACTGAATTTCAGCTGAATTCCGTGCAACTGTCCTTTTTGCTTTAAAACTGCTTTATTTTGAATGAATTGCCGTGTCTCAGTGTCACGTGCCTGGCCGGTGGAGTGCAATGTGCTTTCTTTATGCCTGTAAGTTTTTGTTTTTCATTTATGATTATGTATTTGCATGCTGTTCCGTATCAGTAACATAGCAGGAATCGATAGCAGTTTCGTCGTTAGCTCGGGAACTTGGCGTGGAAGCATGATTGTTGCAGCCAATGCGAAGGCGCAGAGCAAGTCAGGCGGAGCAGTTCATGCATAAGCTTTCCATCATTTTACGTGCTTGTACGCACGAGAAGAACATGCTGTCTCGCACGCTGTCAAAGAGGCTGATCTACCGAATTCAGTTCTAATGGTGCGGGTTCTCTAAGAAGCGAAAAAGCCTATCATATGCTTCGCATCTTCTGCCGCCACTTTCACGCTAAGCTCACGAGTTTCCCAGGACAGTGGAAACTGCTCTTGCTCCCGCTTGCGTTAGAGTGATTAGAGGTGTTTCCACAGACCTTCGGGTAGAGGAGGGAGTGAATTTGGTGTGCTTCTTTTGTTTCATCGCTCATGTGGACCTGCGACAACAGTCAGCAAAGAAGAGTGACCTTTCATGGATTGTGGTACCATCATTGATAGCGGTTAAGCGTCAGCGTCGCCACTCTTTAGTATTCGTGCTCAGGAGGACGACGAACCTGATGTGCTTCGGTCGTGAGGTACACGGACACGGATGTTGGGGGACGACATGTGTCCGACACGTCTTTCTTATAGGGTTAAAAGTTCCTCGCCACGAGCCGACAATAAAGCAAACGCCATGTGACCCGAAAAACGGTGAACAAGATGTCTTTTTCGTATGGTCGCATGTCTTGCGACCACGAGGCATACTGTGGTCTACAGTTCGTATGATCCTGAAAGTATATTTGATCCCTTGTTATCCTTTACGCCGCGCATACCGGCTAAGGAGAGAGTATGTACTGTCTCATTCACAGCGAGTGATTACGCCCGAGAAGCGGGGATGCAGTCAACTCGAATCTAGGGCCAAGGTGGTTCATTGCCCACGCTGAGGTTCAAACACTGGGCATTCGCTCAACCACCATAACACCACCCCCGGCCCTGACACGACTGAGCAACGCACCGCATGGGGAACAGGTGGGTTGAACCATTACGTGCTCTGGTCCATGGCATCGCACCACACCAAAACGCCTGGAGGCAAAAGGCCATAGTGCGGGGTGGCTGTTGTCTCGTCATAGCTTGTAACTACAGCTTCCATTCCACTCATACGGCAGCTGTCGCAGATCGAGCTTGCCGTTGCAAGAACATGCAGTCAGTCAATAGGGTCTTGCTTGACTCCTTACGCAGCACAAAACCAGACGGTCGGTAATGCCTACCGGAGGCACAGTTGTTGATCTTACGGTTGGCTTAAAAGACCGACATGATGATCTAGAAAATACAAGCAGTGAATTTCGGTGACACTGGCCACGGTGGTAACGCATGCTCTGCATGGAACACTCACTATAAGCTAGGTATACTACCTCCTGGCAGGGCAGGAAGAACGCACTACATCAAGAGCTGTAGCCAAAAATAACGCCTGTCGCTTTAAATTCCCTGCTGTGTAAGCAAGGTGGCGTTCTAATCTTCCAAACCGCAAAGGCTGTGCGACCATATGTTAGCAGCAAAGATACACAAATTTCACCGAAGCATTTTCTTCCTGCGCGTGCATTATACGGATCATCACCATCGATGGTCCCTTTTTTCTCCCCCATATCTTGTCCTCTCTTTAGGACCAGTGGTGAAAACGGCGACGCATGAATAAAGCAGAGGTGAGCCGAAATCCCGAAGAGGCATCGGTGTCGGGGAACGCCGCGGCCAGACCGAACGCCTTGCTGACGTCACAGCCTACCTCCTGGTTTTACGCTACGTTAACCCCCCGCGCGGGCCCAGTCACGCCCGGTTGAAGCCATTGTGGGGCGAGGAAAGAGGCGCCGGAGGACGCGGCCATCATGAATGAAACGGGGCTCATAAATAATGATTTCGTTGACCGAGCTTTTGGCACCTAGACGCTGCTGGAGTCTCCTTTTTTTTTTTTTTTCAACTCGCGAAAGAGCGGGGGAAGCCCGCACTCTGATGCGGCGCAGTGCACCACCAAGCTGCCGAACGACTTCGAGAGAAACAATGACAGCAGGCATTCCCCTTCTGGGAGCCGTAAGCGATGACGCGAAAAAAAAAAAAAAACTGCGCGCGCATAAAAGCGAGCGTAAGAGAGAGACTGCGGCACATGAGCGGAGTCAGACAAGAGGGGGAAGCTTGTGGAGTGAATTATGAACCTGATCTGCTACGGCGACTGCAGTCGATACTTGCAGGGCGGGAGGGTGAGGTGGGGGGTGACAGTGACGGTGTATAGTGCTCACAGGCCCTGCTCCTGCTTTAGCCAAGCATTTCTACTAGCATCGTTCGGTATGGCCACCTGGTGTCGCGTGCGAAACTACGTCTTCAGTACAAATGCTGGTTTGGTTTATTGAGGTTTAACGTCCCAAAGCGACTCAGGCTATGAGGGACGCCGTAGTGAAGGGCTCCGGAAATTTCGACCACCTGGGGTTCTTTAACGTGCACTGACATCGCACAGTACACGGGCCTCTAGAATTTCACCTCCATCGAAATTCGACCGCCGCGGCCGGAACCGAACCCGCGTCTTTCGAGTCAGCGGCCGAGTGCCACAACCACTGAGCCACTGCGGCGGCACAAATGCGACGACAAACAGACCTTGCTGAACGGACATGGATTTCTTCCCTGAACTGGAGACTGGTCAATTAATCGCTTGACTAAGAAGGGACGACAGATCCTTCGATGGCCAGCACACCCTACCTTCTGTCATTCTTCATCAGAAAGTTACTGGTGTTTCGCGCGTTACTCGCAGCCACCTCCAGTAGTGGCAATTGACAACCTTCTCGCGGTGAGCGCTTCAGAGAAACCGAGTGCGCTCTCCTACACAGTGCAGCCGTGCAGTCCATAACTTGTATCCCGTTCGTCTCCATCAATTGCACTGCGCTCACCCCACTCTTCATTACGCCATGCAGATGTTACCGATGAGGACAGCGATGCGTCGTTTCACCACATGTGCAGCACAGTTTGTATTTTTTTTTCTCTCGTGATTCCAGTCGAAAATCAAGAGTGCTTTTTTGAATCTTCACGTCGTATGCTCAGTAAATTACGGAAACGAAAAAAAAAAACAAATCCCTGCGGAGAAGTGTCAGGCTCACGCTCAATTGTGGCACGCAAACACAAACCGCGTGGTATTCTTCGCCGAGTCGATACCACGTGCACTCTAAACGACCTAGTTTTTGAATGTGATTGTTTAACCTTCTCGGGTTTTCCAAAGCGAGGGCTGATAGCTCCGCCAAGCGTCATCGTCCTGGGACAGAAGGGGAGACAGGCACTCGCGGAGGAAGAAAAAAAAGAATTGAGCTCCTAACTTTTCACCATCATCATCATCACGCACGCATGCGCACACAGAAGCACACACACGCATTTGCTTTCCCGCGGGGAGAAGAAGAGGGAAGGGAGGAGCTGACCGTGCGCACTCAGCAATGTGTTAAAAAAGAGGCAGCGCACAAGAGAGCGACAATATACGGGACGCTACATGGGTATAGTTAATGCGAACGGGAAAGCCCGTACACGCGCGCACAATGGGGAGGACGACCGTGGGCGGCTTCATCGGACACCTCTCTCAACGGTCTCAGAGGAGCTACACGTACACGGGAGTGTCCGGGAGGGAGATGAGATACGCGATTCCGGGTACGCGTACGCATAGCGGCGGTAGACGCTACACGCGCAAACCCGCCGCGGTATGAATCTCGCCTCCTCCCTCGGGAAGCGGTGCTGCCGACACGACGCCCGAGTGCTGAGGGAAGGTGTTAGATGAGCGGCAGCAAAAAGCAAAGCGACGAGGGAAGCCGGCGTTTCGCTGGTCGGAGTATGTGTGCCCGTATGGCTAATGGAGCATGATACGGCAATTTGCGACCGATGTACGCGGGTTTTATTTTTTACCGTTTCCGGCTCCCGCGATGCAGCTCGCGGCTGCTCCTGTTCCTGGCTGGGTAACGCTCACGCCCCTCGTATTTATGCACGCGCGAAAAAAGAAATGAGCAGGAAGAAATGGTCCAAGGGAAAGAACTGCGCGAAGCTTGCGAGATGTCACTGTGTGTTGCGTCTGAAGCAGAAACAAGAAACGAAGTGCACGCCATCCGAAACTAGCATACGCGGAGCTGCCGTATTCGACAAGAACCCACAGACAGACATTTTCGGCGGCAGTGAGCGCGGTATGACAAAACTGGAAAATGACAGGGAAATGTAAATTAGGTGCGCCGTACGAACGCCTTTGTAATTCTACACAATGGATCTAAGCAGTGAGGAGTCAGCCCAAACTCGCGCTATAGCTTTGCGGTCGTCGTATGTATGAAGGTGTGCCAGGCAGCGTTCCATTTCTAGAGGGTGCCATGACTGTGCAATACCCTATGACTTTCCCGTGCGCAAAGTCCGTATTGTTTCCTTACTTGACACTCTTAATTTTAGAACGTTAGCTCTAATTATCTCGTTCCTCAGTTTCGCGCCGTCTCTCTTTGAGCCGACTTCAGCGCGGCGTCCGCAGCGCTGCCTGCCACTTGACAGCTGCCTCGGCTAGCAGGTGGCAAAAGTGGAGAGTGGAAAATCACACCCTCTACTTTTAAGAGAAAGGAGAGAGAAAAACGACGGGTGGTAAAGTGGAGAGAGGGTGGGTGGTGACGGGTGGCCTAGAGTGGCTTTGGCGTCCGCCGGGGCTGGGCACGGTATACAGCAAAAAAGTATCTTCGATACCGATCCTTTCAAAAATTGTATTGCTGGTACTGACACAAAGTGCACAACGGAAATTACCGAGTATCTGTTATAGTTGTGTGTGTGTGCGTTTTTTTTTAGTTTTTCTGGGAGTTTAACATCCCAAAGCGACCGAGGCTACGAAGCGTGTCGAACCCGCGTCTTTCGGGTCAGCAGCCGAGCGCCAAAAGCACTGAGCCACCGCGGGCGGCAAGTGTTGATTGGTCGCATACTTTACATTTTAGGCATTGATTTTGCAGAATGTAAACAAATCGAGTAGTCTGGTCTCAGTCGTGAAACTACAGTACCTGTGGAGGAACGACGAGGAGTTCACAGCACATTCTCAACACAGTGGCTTTGCGTGCCGATATACATCTGCGCATGATCTTTCACTGCACGCAGAGATCGCAAAATCATGTCGTCAGGAACATTTGCCAGCGCATGTGGTAATTCCGTCCTCAAGGCTTTTCAGGCTTGTGGGTGCTGTGTGATACGCGCTTTTTACGTAGTCCCAAAGAAAAAAAAAACTCAAGAGAATGTTTACTACATTCGAATCGGAGCGAAAACACAGATTTGTGCTACGTAGAAGACGACGGTGAGCAGGCAGTGCCGCGGGACGGAGCAGATGGAAGTTGAGAAGATGACGCTCTCAATCCAATGCACAGCGCGAGAGTGTGGTGCAGTTTAGCACGAGGCGTGTTGGCTGCGGCGATGAAAAAAAAAAAATAGCCTAGTGGTCTTGCTGAGCGGCCCTTGAAGGAGATTTGTTCGCGCAACCGCGGGTTCGACTCCTAGTTACAGATATTGATTCAATTTCTTTTTCATGGTTTGACCTCTAACTCAGCTGAAGGTCAAATTTACACGGTCCGCGATTGAAGCCCGAGGTCCCGTAGTGAAAAATTCCACAGGGGAAAGGCCAAGTCTGGCGACCTCGGAGGACACGACATCAGCCTGCTGCACCCATTTATTTATTTATTTTTATACGGTCGCATTTTCTTTGTGGTTGAACCGCTTGTTGCTGCGAAAACGGTTAAACACTGTTTTGAAAGAAGCGATGCCATCCGCCGGCTGGAATGTCCTAATGCATACAAACGTGTGGCTTATCTGAGGTTTCCTTCAGCGTTCACATATGCAGTAACCACATCGACTTTCTCAGCCATCGAAAAATGGCCACGCGCAGCTGCGACCGTGCTACAATATTCCAGTTCACTGTAGCCGTGCTGTCTGGCGCAAAGAATAAAGCAGCCGACGGTACTGCACTCAGAAACAACGTTACTAAAGCAAACTAGTAGTAACGTTGCTCAGAAAGGATGTCATATCGCGGGTTTCCAGACCGAACAGGTTTTTCACTATTTTGTTTCGTTTTTCGCGCTTCCTGGCTGCACTCGGCGCTGGAAATGACAAGCCACATTTGGGCGGGCGAGGAGGGTGCAGCAGATGGAAGAAAAAAATCTTGTGTTAATTACGCTTAATTACATATTTTTCCATCTAATTTGACGCACAAATTCAACGTTTTTCCGACCATTAAGTGAGAATTTTCACTACGCAGTGACGACTTCCGGTTGATGTGACGTCACACTGTTCCGTGGCTATATCGACGTCCGCTATATTTCGACGCAGTTTCGACATTTTTGCCTATAATTAAATGACTAATAATCTACAGTCATCAAACGTGGCTTGTGCATTTTTTCCTCCTCTATCTGAAGCAAACATTGGTTTTCTTCTATCTTTTTCAGTTCCCGAGTTAAACGCGTGTGACACGCTTTGTTAACGGACGGATGCTTTAAAAAGCGCGAGATGCGTATGACGGGTATCCCAGTGACGTCAGCCCGTGGGCGGGGCTATGCTGTGTTGTGCGTCTGCCGGGCACGTGCTGCCGGGCATCCTGTGTGAGTCTGGATAGCTGAAATTCTGAGCACCGTAGTGACCTAGTGATGGCTATTGGAGGCACTGATAATCGCCTACAATTTCCTCAATATACAACCGTCCTAACTGCCACAATTAAAAATTTAATGAACCGATACTGGTTAATTAGTCCGCTAATTATTATTTAGAAGTCGTTATAACATCAGCCACGGCTCAAGGGCATTCTACCTCAGACAGCCAAATTTTTAAAATTACTTAAATTCCTCCTTGAAATGCCTTGTATAAAGAATGTTGTTTCGTTTTGTTTCTCTGAAGCAGTACTAGAAAGCAAGTTGCAAAAGGTTGTTATTTTGAGCCTCTTGCAAGTGTCTATCTAGGCTTTCTCGTTTGATTGTGCTTAAGAGGATTCGAGAACACGGTTTCAAGACGGACTCCACCACCACCTGCTAGAGCTCCGCAGATCACTTCATGCTGACAATGTGAAGGCTGGCAGAAAGGACGAATGGTTTCTTGCACGCAAAAAGAACGGTCATAGCATAAGCCTATATTTATTTGTTGTGCACAGTCAGACAGAAGTTGTGACTTACTCGTACATGTAAAAGTGTACACGCTGCGACTAACTTCACATTTTCATGGTAGTGGCGTAAAACAAGTCGTTGTTTTTTGGTGACATCATAATGTCGTTGTTGCTTCTTCATTCATTTCTCGAGGATTATGATAGCAGTCGATGGGACAGTCACGCTTCAGCATCAGAATGAAATTCCGCAGATTGGCGATTGCAAAGAGTGAGGCGTGCGACAAGTTATTTCGTTGATGCGGCTGACACGTACGACGTCTTTCTCAGCACTCACAAACACAGCCATGGGTTGTTTAACACTATATCAATTTTTTCTGCGTACCTACGATGAATTAAATTTACAAGATCGTGTGTTGGCATGAGTGGAGATTACGATTCATTCATTTATTTATTTAGTGAGGCTGCAAGCCAGAATTTTTGCCCATGCAGGAGAAACATTGCAATAATATAGAGATAAAAGCTAAGAAGCGAGAAACAACACTTACAAAACATTGAAACAGACATTTGATGCAGTCTTTTTCTAGCATTTCCATAAAAACGTTCGACTGAAATCTCAATGGAGAGACATTCTAGTCTGAAACTGTGCTCGGGTAGAAACTGCGTTTATTAGCGTTTGCTTTGGCAAAAATGGGGTCTAATGAATATTAATGAGTATGTCGATTGCTTCTGGTATACTGGTTGCTCTCACGTTACTTGATAGCTAGATATTACTTATTACAATTATACCGGATGTTTCAGCGAACATTTTCAAAAATGCATGAAAATATTGGGCTCAATAGAGCAAAAAAAAAATAGGTGTAGGATTAGACTCTCTGCCGCGGCGGACACAATATGCTGAAGGACCCCTCTAATTATCCAGGTAATTAACAAAACCCCACTAATTAACCTTATAATTATTGCAGCTGGGTGGTTAGTTCCAATTGGGAGTTTGACTCCGTGAACAAGACGATGATGTATCAGTTTTTGAAACGAACAAAAACTCAATTTCTAGAACCCTGCAGCGCGAAGAAATCCGACGCTTTTTCCCGCAAGCGACCGAAACTGAGCGCACCAGGAGCGCCGGAAGTATGGCGTAAGCGAAGCGTCCGCTGGTGACGGGTCGTAATGAATGCAGCACCCAATTCGAAACACGTGTGCTAACTTTCCGGGCTAGAGAACCTCGGCGATCAGCTTAGACCGCGGCCGGCGTTATCGACTGTTTCGTCGCTCGGAGTAAGGGAAATTATACTCATCGTGTGCTGCGCGGCCGTCGCTTTTGGGAACATTGATAAGCACATGTGCACCTGGCGCTATGCCTGTCTGGTTAACTCCGGAAAGAGCTCTTTAAATCTTTTATTTTTGTCACTAGCTTCGTGAAAGGGATAAAAGTAATCTTCCCTGATAGCGTGCAGATTACTGTTTAACGTTAAATAGTGCCGGTATATCGACATGCATTGTATTATTTCTGTCAAACGTCTATTTATTTTATGCGATATCGACTTGACTACTACAATAAATGAGAATGACTTCGTAGATGAAAAGATTCTAACTGAAAATATTACAATTTTAGCACTCAGGTGCTCCATACCGGCTGGCTCAATACGGTTGCCGTAGCTGGATGTGACACATACCGTGCTGCAAGAAGTGCTAGTACTTAATTAGGAAACCTTGTCCGCAGATGTTTAGCCCTTTCTAGTTGTATAGCAAACAGGAATTAATGAAATTTGTACCTTTTATGGATTTAGCTGGTTGCAGCTCCACTTGGACACTCCAGGAAAGAACTAGTATCATGGGCTGAAAAGAAGCCGTTTTCACATCACGTGCTCTAAATGCTTGCCGTACTCCATTGCGATGACACCACAATGCGGTCTTTGATGGAATTCACAGCAGAAATGAGCATCTCTCGGGGAATCTTTTCAGTTGATATCTTAATACGATTCTTCAGGTCTTCGAGGTTCGCTGGCTCCGTATTGAAAACTTCGTTCTTAACGTACCCCCAGAGGAAGGCATCCAGTGGTAACAAATCGGGAGATCTTGGAGGCCACGCTGTTGTCCCCCCCCCCCCCCTTCCCCCCACTTTATGCACTTTATGCAGGAATTCTTGAATTCTTCATCACACTTAATTAGGCACCAGTTGCAAAAATCGAGCCATTTCTTAAAGTAATTCGGTGTATATTCCTGGTGAAGACACACACGATACGGGTGGTAGCTGTTTCTTGATAGTGACCAAACTAATGCCAGGCTGGCTCCGTACGCGGTGGCCATTCCCCTGACACTTGCTCCTGACCTGACAGACATGTACGCGAAGATATCAATGTCAAAATCGTCGATTGCGCTCCCTGGTCTCTTCCTTTTCTGTGCATGAACTGATCCAGTAGACTTAAATGGATTAAATATCGATACGAACTTGGGACGAGTCGGCACACGACGACCAGGATGTTGGGCAGCATACAGACTGGATGCCAGCTCCGCGTCCATTTCCACGTTCACATAAAGGCCGATTCACACGACGGACCGTTCGCCCGCGGCCCGCGCACTACGTGTTCATGCGTCAGTACATTTAGAGGCGCGCTGCTGGCCGTGACCGTTCGCCCGCGGCCCGCGCACTACGTGTTCATGCGTCAGTACATTTAGAGGCGCGCTGCTGGCCGTGACCGTTCGCCCGCGGCCCGCGCACTACGTGTTCATGCGTCAGTACATTTAGAGGCGCGCTGCCGGCCGTGAGAGGCCGCGGCCGGCAGAGCGCCCCTAAATGTGCTGACGCATGAACACGTAGTGCGCGGGCCGCGGGCGAACGGTCCGTCGTGTCCACCTTCACGGCAGTGGAGTATTGGGGTTGCGTTGGAGCAGCCATTCCCAGAATTCACATAATGCGGCGTGACGTTTTAATCCTAGGCGGCACTTCCGCACATTCAAGTGATTTGAAACACTGGCACTGCAATGGCCTTGTCACCCGAGCACCTTCAAGACAAGCACCTGAAAATGCGAGCGAATGCACTCTATCTGGAAACTGAAGCTAACACACGCTATCACAACCGCAAGAACAGCTGCCCGATAGCACACAGCCACTGCCGCGCAAGCTACCCTTACCACGCTGACAAAGCTTTTCTTTTTAGGACGTGGTTCCTGATGAGCAGCGATTATAAGAAAACAGATTATCAACCTAGTGAGTAAACGAATTCATGATGACACACAAAAACGGATTGCTCAGGCAGCCATAATAGAAGTGGCGCATCAAAAAAAAAAAAAAAAAAAAACGCCTGCAGATGCGCCCATCAGGACTCTCAAAATCGATGTTCCCGTAGCAGACGATGAGTATAATTTTTCTTATACTCCGAGCGACGAAGCAGGCGATAACGCCGGTCGCGATCTAAGCTAAGCGCCGAGGTCCTCCAGCCAGGAAAGTTAGCACACGCGTTTCGAATTGGGCGCTGCATCATTGCGACACGTTACCAGCGGACACTTCGCTTACGCCATACTTCCCGCGCTCCTCGTGCGCTCAGTTTCGGTCACGTGCGAGAAAAGGTGTCGGATTTCTTCGCGCTGCAGGGCTCTAGAAACTGAGTTTTTATTCGTTTCAAAAACTGATGCGACATCGTCTTGTTCACGGCATCAAACTCCCGCTTGGCAGTGGACTCGGCATGCATGTCAGTTATGGCACGCCTTCACCGGGACCCCGTCTTTTTCGTGCAGGTAAAAAAACATTACGTCCTATTTACGCGCCCCACCGGCCACCGTGCCTTGCTAGTGCTGCCCAGCCCACATTGTTGCTGCATGATTGTCCTGGACTGCGGTCGCATTATTTTGCATTTACTTATGCAGTATGGCGGCATTGAGGAGAACCCCGGTCCTGGCCACCATACCCGAGCAAATCTTGAGAATGAGGTACCTTCTAACCAATCATCTGCTACCGAAGCGTCCCGCGAGCCAATCGCAGCCCTACAAGAACTGAAAACAGGTCAGTCAACATTGTTATACGAAATAAGGCCCACAAAAACAAAACTCGCCGAGAATAACGAAATTTTCGCCGACAGACAAGAAAAACTCACAAATATTAAAAAAGAATGCAACGCATTTGCTGAAATCAAGGAAGACGTCAAAGCCGTTCAGCACCTCTCAGCGAGCAACTGCAAGCAGATAGCGGCTTTGACAAGCCGCCTTGACGATGCTGAAGACAGGGCGCGGCGTCAAAACTTGCTGTTTTTTGGGCTGACCGACGACGAAAGCGAAACATGGGCGCAATCTGACAAGCAATTCATCGACTTTTGCTCCTCACAGCTGAAAATTACCGTCCAGCCACGTGACATCGAACGCGCACATAGGCTTGGACAGTACGAAGACGAAAAGCAAAGGCCCCTAATCGTCAAATTCTTGCATTTTAATGATAAAGAAGCAGTTCTAGCAGTCAGTAAAAATTGCAGGGGATCTAGCTTTAGCATCGCCGAAGATCTCTCCCCTCGAACTCGTTCTGCCCGAAAACATCTTCTACAATTTGCCAAATACGAAAATATCACTTATAAACTCCGGCACGATGCTCTATAAGTTGGTGACAAAATCTAACAAATTTGATCACGAAACCCAGAAGGTGATAAAACATAAGCCATAGCAACTCACGTCAGTTCATTTTCAAAACTGGAGTCAAATATCATTCCTCTCCACCAACATTCGAAGCCTTCTGCCAAATGTTGTACTAGGCAGCCTTACCAACACATCCGACGCTAATATTTACCGAAACCGGGTTAAACTCATCCATCGACGACTCCGAAGTTAAATCTTTCTTACTTGATTTCCACATATTTAGATGCGATCGCGTCACCCGGCGCGGAGGGGGCATCCTCATAGGTGCTCATGCCTCTTTGCTCTGCACTCGCGTCCCAATAAATTCCCCTCTGGAAATCATATTTGTCACATCTAATGCCACTCATCCAACTTTAATCCTCCGAATTTGTTACCGCCCACCAAACACTAACAATACTTTTGTTGCTGAGTTTCATGATGCCAACTGTAACTTGACAATTTCCAAACACCCCCATCCTTATGTTTGGCGACTTTAATTTTCCTTCCATCACGTGGTCTGACCTTGGTAAGTTGGTTTATGAGAAAGGAAATGGCGCAGTATCTGTCTCACATATCTCGGCGGACACCTGAACCGCGCCGTAAGGGAAGGGGGGAACGTAGGAGTGAAAGAAGAAAGAGAGAAAGACGTGCCGTAGGGGAGGTCTCCGGAATAATTTCGACCACCTGGGGATCTTTAACGTGCACTGACACTGCACAGCCCACGGACGCCTCTTGCGTTTCGCCTCCATCGAAACGCGGCCGCCGCGGTCGGGTTCAAACCCGGGTATTCCAGCTCGGTAGACGAGCGCCTTACCACTGAGCCACCGCGGCGGGTCAAAGTCTGACCTTAAACAAAATGGCTTTCGATGGTTTGGTCTGACCTTGTTTCTATATTGTCCAAGCAAACCATCGAAAGCCATTTTGTTCACACGTGCTTAACATTTGGATTACCACAAATGGTAAACTCGCCAACCAGAGAGACCAACCGCGTTTCCAACATACTCGATCTCGTGTTAACGTCACATCCCAACAGTTTATCTCGCCTAAGCCATCTAGACGCCGTCAGCGACCACACAGTAATTCATGGAACTTTTCGGTGCATGCATAAACGTCAGAACGCCGGCACTAAACTGTTATCGCTGTATGAAAAAGGTGATTATAGATCTATGAACGCTGAACTGAGCCACTTCTGCATTTCGTTTCTTCCAAGGTTTGAAGGCCGCTCAGTAGAATTAAACAGGTGAACTTTCAAAACTAAAATGCAAAAACATAAAAAAGTACATTCCCGTCAGAAAGATTCATGACCGCCCTTCATCACCGTGGTTTACATCAGCTAAAAAATAAAACAAAGCGACATTTCAGAAATTCGAAATTCACAGCATGGCAAAGGTACCGTTCGACATTAAAAGTTTTCCTCAAGTTACTAATAAATTCAAAACGTTTCTTCTTCTCATCGACACTACCATCATTAATCCGAAACAATGCGAAGCAATTCTGGAGGACTATTAACTCGAAACGCTCACGAGCATCAGCATCTCTATCTGACCAGTTTGGTATTCCTTAATCTGACTGCGATGTAGTCGAGGCCCTAAACCGTACCTACAGCGCAGTGCTTACTCATGAACCCGATACTAGCCTCCCATATTATCCCATTTCAGATCATCCTAACATACCTCCTATCACGTTTACACTTCACGGCATTGAAAAAATAATTGATTCATTAAAACTCACGTCATCTGCAGGCATTGATGACATCATTACGAAAGTTCTAAGGAACACTAAACACGTAACTAGCAAAATCCTAGCACACATTTTTCAGCACTCATTATCAACCGGCACGCTCCCTAAAGACTGGAAAGTGGGCAAAATCGTTCCAGTCCCCAAGAAAGGCCCAGGTAACATATCGTCCCATCTCTCTCACAAGCGTGTGTTCAAAAATCATGGAACATGTTATTTACTCTCATGTCATAATTTTTTAGCACCATTCAGGTTTTTTCACCCTTGTCAGATTTTCTAACTGACCGCCAGCAGTTTGTTTATGCTAACGATTACTCTTCCAGTTTCGCTCCAGTCGTCTCCGGTGTACTACAAGGTACCGTACTAGGCCCTCTTCCTTTTCTCATATACAGGGTGTCCACGCTAACTTTAGCCAAGGGTTAAAAAATAAAATATTTGTGGTAGGCCAGGGAAACCACTTGCATACACCTACCAACCGGCTTGCGCATCTTAGGCAATTATTTGTTGTGCAATTAATTAATTAGCAATTAAGGTCATTTTTCTAAATGCGTAAATATTGACTTTAGACAGAAAATGTGACTAGGAAAGTTGGAGAGCACCTTCAGAAGCCCCCATTCCATTTATTTCCGGTAAAGAAAATTTCACGTGTATCTTTTTTCCGAGCTCCAAAGAAAGCCCGCGAAATACAAAAAATATCACGTGGCTAGAGCATGCGCGCGCCACGATTGTGCTGCTCTCAAACGTGGTTTTAGTGAACGAAATCAGCTGCTGGCAAGGCGCGACGAGCTCAATGCTCCGACAGGCCAATATGTCAACAGTGGTTGCGGCCCGCGCGAGCCAGTCTGCAAGCGTGACGGTGCAAGTTGCGGCGAACGCGCCGGGCATTGTGAGCTATGACATGGCCAAAGGAGGCAAACACAAATTCGACGTGTTTTATTCGGCACTGAGAGGCAAAAGAAGATAAGTAAAATACTTGCCTATCTTCTTGCCATACACACGACACTGAACCAAGAAGACACGCACTTGTTCATTTCATGCTGTTCGCGCGCCATCTCTTGGCGCAGCAGCGTACAACAGGTTTTCCGGTGGTCGCCGCATGCAGCTGGCCTGCATGCGGCTGCATGACCACCGACCGCACGACGGAACTTTCCGCTTCCCATGATGGACCGCGGGTGTCTATGATTTCACGAAAGCTTCCAAAATAAGTGACGCGGCTGGACCTAGAACGACGCGCCTGATTCCACAAACTGCCGCACAAGTACGAGGCCGGTTGTGTTCCAAGCTGCGGGAGATGTCGCACAGAACCGACAGCAGCTTGCGGTCCTCTAGTGTGCTTGCGCTATGAGAAATGTTGTTGCGACTGAGAGAAGGATGAAAAAAACTCAGGGGCACTTTGGCTGCCTTAAGTGCGTATAGGCGAAAGCGTTTTCCGCACCACTTTGCCACTTTTGACACTGGTGACGTTACCACTGGATGACGTCACACATAATTGATGACGAAGTAATGACAAATTACTGATTAGTGACTAATTACTGCTTAATGACTATATACTAATTAACTGCTAATTAATGACGCTTAAGCTTCGCCTTTAGGAGTGGAACGCGACAGCGTGTTGTAGCGCTGCCAGGCAGTCCACGGAACGCCACCAACCGTTCGGCGCGATGCCTTGCCCACGGCCGCTCGATCGAGCGGCCGTGCCTTGCCCTTTGAACGCGACGCTTTTTCAGGAAAGGAAATTACGTAGTAATTCTCTGTCATCTCGGTGTACACCCGAACTGCACCGTACAGGAAGAGAGGAATGCCACCACACGTTCGGCGCGATGCCTTGCCCTTTGAACGCAACGCTTTTTGAGCAAAGGAAATGGCGCAGTAATTCTCTGTCATCTCGGTGGACACCCGAACCGCGCTGTACAGGAAGGGAGGAACGCCACCACCCGTTCGGCGCGATGCCTTGCCCTTTGAACGCAACGCTTTTTGAGGAAAGGAAATTCTCTGTCATCTCGGTGGACACCCGAACCGCACCCTACAGGAAGGGAGGAGGTGGGAGTGAAAGAAGAAAGAGAAAGAGCGGCCGCAATGAAACTATTGTATTTGAGGAAAGGAAATTACGCAGTAACTGCCTCGCATATCTCTGTGGACACCCGTGAAAATTCAGGGGGCACTTTGGCTCTCTAAAGTGCTGCAAGGGGAAAGCGTTTCCTGGCGCACTGTTTGTTTTATTTACTTTCTTATTTTTCATATTTTTTTGCTCCTTTCCTTTTCTTAATTGTTTTTATTTTTATTTTCATATCTTTTTATTTTGTTTTTATTTTGTTTATTTTTCCTTTTCTTGACTTTATTCCTTTTATTTTATTTATGAAACCCATGCAACTAGATGCGCCTTTTTTCATGTTCGAACCTTGAGCCTTCGTGGCCCTAACGGAGCTACATGAGCTAGAGAGGGTAAACCCGGGTGCCTATCTCGAAGAGATTAATAACGTAAAAGCAGAGCTTCAACAATTTGCGACAGAAAGATATAAGGGGGCCTTGATACGATCTCGGTCCCGAAGGTTTCTTGATGATCAACCTTCTCGTCGGGCCCTGAACGATGAAAGAGAGAATGCTCTTGCGAAGGAAATATTGGAAATTCAGTATGGTGATTGCACATACAGCGATGCGCCTGGTATTCTTGCTGCTTTCTTCGACTATTATCGAAAGCTGTTTGGTAGTTGCGATGATTCAAATCAGGGTTTCGATTACAGTTCCTTACTCGGAAACTTCCCTCGACTAGACGATGAGAAGTGTGCTATAGTGAAGGGATCTATCACTTTGGATGAAATTCAATCAGCAATTTCTGCCCTGCAGAGCCAGAAATCTCCTGGGCCAGATGGTATTACTAGCGAATTCTATAAAACTTTTTCGCCTTGCCTAGTCCCTGTTTTGATGGAAGTTTTCCAAGCATCTTATGATGTGGGTGTCCTGCCTCCCACTTTCTATTCTGGGCACACAATATTAATTCCCAAAAGCAAAGATACTAATCGGTTGAAAACTGTTGAGGGATATCGTCCAATTTCCCTCTGCAATGTTGATTACAAAATTTTTGCCAAGGTTCTTAGCAGTCGTCTGCAGCTCGTCATTATGGACTTGATAGGTTCGCATCAGGTCTGTGGTATTAGAGGCCGTAGTATTCAAACACATATCCATATTGCACGTTCAGTATTAGAGACAATATCAGATGAGACAGGCCAAGTTGCTCTGATTCAAATTGACTTGGCGAAGGCTTTTGATAAAGTTCGGCACGATTTCTTGTTCGCGGTCTTGGAGTATGCAAATATTGGTGACGTCTTGCTCAAAGGCATAAGGATGTGCTATATGAACTCCTATACAAGGGTTATTGTTAATCAGGAGCTAACGAAACCAATACCACTAGAAGCATCTGTTCGTCAAGGATGTCCACTGTCTCCATTGTTGTTTGCCCTATATATGGAACCCCTCTGTCTCAGTATAATTAACAGCGTAGCTATCCGCGGTTTCTCTCTGGCTCGATGTGAAGTTAAAGTTTTAGCCTATGCTGATGATGTCGCCCTCTTTTGTTCTGACAAAAAGAGTGTACTTGAGGCTCTAAACTTGACTAAACAGTTCTGTGATGTATCAGGCGCGGCTCTTAATTTAGAGAAATCCAAAGGCTTTTGGTTGGGTTATTGGGGAATTAGGCCAAGCCAGTTCGGTGGCATATGCTGGGACAGTAGCCCTCTTGAGTACCTAGGCGTTCCGCTGCACCAAGTTCGCAATAGTACAGCCTACTGGGATTCACAAATTGTAACTCTACGGCGGCAAACACAGGCTTGGATGGGTAGGGAACTCTCAGTGTTTGCGAGGGCACAGGTCTGTAACATATTTTTGTTTGCAAAGCTCGCGTATGTCCTTCAAGTCCTGCATTGTGCGAGGAGGAAGGTGCAAGCAATACACAGAATATTTGCAACATTCGTTTGGCGCTCTCAATGGGAGCCCATGAGGCGTGACAACTTGTTCCTTCCCTTAGAGGGTGGTGGAGTGGGTCTTGTTCACCTGTTCGTGCATCAACTTGTTTCCCGTTTTTTCTTTTTAAAATCGGCAAACCACCCGTTTCTGGTAGCTGTGCTCATTAGGCGGCTTAGTTTTCATTTGCCTTACTTATTCGCACCGACTGTGCAGGCTCGTGAGGGGACTTTGTGGGGATTCCTCAAGGAGGTTGCTGACACTTTCAATTTCCTCACTGTGCGCTTCTCTTTAGATTACCTGTATAGCCTCTCGAGAAAACAGATGACCCAGGCTCTCACTGAGTCTTTGTTCCCTACACCATTGTATCGGCAGCCTTATCTGGGGTCTTTGGACATCAGTGTTCTAAAGCGTGTTAGGCGGATGTGTATTCAGGCAGCCGCTAAAACGTTCTTTTTCAAACTACACACAGCGACGCTGCCTGTCAAGACATTTCTAAATGACAAGGGGATGTTTGTACCTTGGAATGTGAATTGCCGTCTGTGTAACGTGCCTGAGACAATTGATCATTGTTTTATCCTGTGCCGTGATGCCATGTTTTTTTGGGACATTCTACAACGAGCTCTCAAGAAGGACATTGAAATTACACCGTACACTATTAGATTTCTGCCTGTTGACAAAAACTCTGTTGTGCCTTATGATCTGTTTATGTTGAGGGGACTATTCAGTCTTTGGAAAAGCCGTATGATGGACAGACATGCCGAGCCACCAAGATCGTCCAAATCTGTGTTTCGAGAACAGTGTGCTTTGGTGAGGAGTGTATATGCTGCACGCGAAGAACCTCCAAGCTGGCTGCCGTGCCTAGATGCATGTTTGTGCCTCCCTGGATTTTGATGTTTTTATGGGGCTGCAGTGCTGAGTTAGGGCAATGGCGGGCTCCTATTAATCAGCCCGGCAACTTGAGACGCGATCCAGTCTGATTGAAGTTTTCCTCCTTTCTACGGATGTTCTTCCATGCAATAAAGAAAAAAAGAGCCTTCGTGGCGGAGTGGTAGCATCTCCGCTTCAAATGCCAAAGGCCCTGGTGCGATCCCCACTCTCGGCGCAGTTTCTTTTTAAGCAGTGACGCCGAAAGGCGGACAAACCTGCCGACGCGTCTGCTAACGACAGTATGAGGCATTAAAGGCTTTCGTCTTAAAAGGAAAGTGCACGGGCCTGCCAACTGGCTCCAGCCGAGCCACCACCGCTGCCACGTGCAGATAGAGGAGAGTTAAAAGATCAGAGGAAAGAGAAAAAGGAAAGAAAAGACGCGCGTCGCAGCAACAACCACGTCCGCCGATGATGATGAAAAGCCTTTATTTAATAAAAGAGGTGAAGCTTTCTTAAAGAGTCCCGCAATGGGTGGAGTCCCTATTCCGGGACCCCATTGGTCGAAGCCGCCAGCTTAGCCCTCTTGACCAAAGCCTTTTGGGCCTGAAGGTCCGAGCAGCCAAGCAGGGCCGCCTCCCATTCCTCTCTGGTAGGGTTGGGGTGGGGGGAGAGAACTGAGTTGCGCTGGCAAGCCCAAACCATGTGGTAGGTGTCAGCCACCTCGCCACAGTGTTTGCACCTGCCAGTGAACGCGGGATCGAAGTGTTTTAATACTGCCGGGCACAGCATTGTGTTAGTGAATAGTCTAAGTAGAACGCGTTCGTTTGCTTTCCCCAGTCCCTTTGCAGGGGCTGGGTACACGCGGTGCTTATCCTTATAATAAGATGTTATGTCTTTGAACGAGAGTAAAGAGCCACCGTCAGGTTTCAGGTGCTCAGGAGCCAATGGGAACGCCCGGTGAATGAGTGCTCGGGCCGCCGCGTCTGCAGCTTCGTTTCCTGCTAGGCCCTGATGGCCCGGAGTCCAAACTATGCAGCGGGGAGTAGGATTGGTGTCTCGGCTGCAGTTCCTTAGTATTCGTTCAGCTAGTGGAGTTATCCAGCCAGCCTCATAATTTTTACACGCCGAACGCGAATCTGTTATGATGTGTTTTGATTTGGTATCAGAAGCAGCTAGGGCGATAGCAACCTCTTCAGCTTGTGTTGTGCCTGGGGCTTGAAAGGAGAGACCATCCACCTGTATTTCTTGATGTATGACCGCGGCAGTGTACCACCCCCCGTGGGTCGGCCCGGCTACATCTACGTAGTAGACACCTTGCTTGTTGCCATAGTGGCGCGCTAAGACTTCCGCCCTAGCCTGGCGACGACCACTATGGTCTTCCTTATCCATCTTAGTGGGGAGGGGTCGAACTCTGACGGCGCGTCTCCAGAGTTCGGGCACTCGGACCCGCTCCTGAATGTGGAAATCGTGTTGGATGTGAAGCCGGGCTAGCAAGTCCCGGCCCGACTTCGTTTGGGCTAGCCTCGTGTATTGATTTGTGAGATGGGCTTCCTTGAGCTCCTGAAAGGTGTTCACCACTCCCAATGCAAGAAGTCTCGCATTGGAAGTGGAGACAGGAAGGTCAAGTGCCCTCTTCATCATTTTACGGAGTATTACCTCAACTTTGTCTTCGTCGTGCTTCCGCAAGTGTAGATAAGGGACCGAATAGAGAATTCGGCTGATTACGAAAGCATGGGCCAGCCGAACTGCATCCTTGCTTCGCAAACCCCCTCTCTTATTGGAGACGCGACGGACCATACGGCCCACCTGGTCTCCGATTTTGCGGAGCTTGTGCAATGTTGTGTCTACTCTTCTTTGGCTATTGATGAAGAGTCCGAGTATTCGAATTTCTTTGGCCTCATGTATGGGGCCACTTGTTAAGGAGAGATGTATTTTGGTATTGTCCTTAGGTGATGCCCTAAGGTGTACAAATTCAGATTTGCTGGGTGCGCATTGGAGACCACAGTGCCCTGCGTAGCGATCCACTACGTGAGCGGCTGCTTGCAGGCATTCCTCCATGCGCCCTAAGTTTCCCTCTGTGGCCCAGATCGTGATATCATCGGCATACAGCGCATGCCGCATGCCGTCAATACCCTGCAACTGGTCCGGGAGATGGAGCATCGCCAAATTAAAGAGTAGGGGGGATAGCACCGCGCCTTGTGGTGTCCCCCGCGTACCCATTTGATACGGACCGTATTCTGCCTCTTGGATTTTGATTAATGCTGTTCGATGGGCGAGAAAGTCTTTGATATAGTTGAAAGTGTTGCGGCCACAGTGGGTCTCACTGAGGTGTGTCAGTATGACGCTGTGTTTGATATTGTCGAAGGCTCCTTTCAAGTCTAAGGCAAGGACGACCTTGTCATTATGTGGATGTTCAACTGGTTGTATTATGTCTCTGTTGAGTTGGAGGAGTATGTCCTGTGCCGACTTATGTGAGCGAAAGCCGAACATAGTGTCTGGAAACGTATTCCGTTGTTCCAAGTATTCGGAGAGCCTATCCCGCACCATTGTCTCCATTAGCTAATGGAGACGTCCGCCGAAGCGGACGCTGGCTACAATGAGAAATGTGTTGTTGCGTCTGAGAGAAGAACGAAAAAGAAAGTGCATGGGCCTGCCAACTGGCTCCAGCCGAGCCACCACCGCTGCCACGTGCAGATAGAGGAGTTAAAAGATCAGAGGAAAAAGAAAAGGGAAAGAAAACACGCCCGTCGCAGCAACAACCGCGTCCGCTTCGGCGGACGCGGTTGTTGCTGCGACGGGCGTGGCTGAAAAAAATGGCGTGGCTGAAAAAAATGGCGCGCAGCGCCTCCAACTGAAGGAACGCAGTGGGCCGCGTCTACAGGTCACGCGTAGCTACCGGCTTTTTGAGGAAAGGAAATGGCGCAGTAATTCTCTGTCATCTCGGTGGACACCCTAACCGCACCGTAAAGGAAGGGAGGAACGCCACCACCCGTTCGGCGCGATGCCTTGTTGTGACTGAAAGAAAAACTTGTAGAACGCCGCTGGGCTCGCTATTCTGCGGCATAGGCGCGTTGCTTAGCAAACCGCTCTTGCCTTTCTCTTTCTTCATCTGTCTCCTCGGCACGGCGCCGGCGTTTGCGCGCAGCACGTCACTCCAGTGACGCCTTGTACAACTCTTCAGACATGACTAAGCGGAGCGCGCTGCGGCGCCCCGTGTATCCTCTAGGGTGCCTCGATGCGCGCGGCACCCTAGTATCCTCTCCTAGCGAGCGCCCTCAGGCGGCGGGCCGAGGAGGCCGTCACGTGGTAGCCGCCGCGCCGAGCGAAGGAACGACTACGGCCGAAGAGACGAATTGGGGCCCCTGCTCTCCTCTGGTCGTGACGTCACGTGATCGTGTCACGTGACAGCGAAGGAACGACCTCCGCCGACGGCAGAAAAGTGCTAGCAATATTGCTTTCGCAATAAAAACAGATAAGCGGCCGTAGCCGCGCTTCGTCACCACCTCAATGAGAAATGAAACGAAGACGTGCAATTTATACTGCGATGGCCGCCACCAAATAGTGAACGCTGACGCCACAAAAGAGCGTTCCACCCAGACGCAGGTTCCGCACTGAGAAATGAAGACGTGCACTTTGTTCTGCTCGCGCGCAGTCTGTTGGAGCAGCGACGTTCATCAGATAGTGCGGGTTTTAAGGTGAAAGCCTTTAATGCCTCATACTGTCATTAGCAGCCGTGTCGGCAGATCTGTCCGCGTTTTGACAAGTGTGCACCGAGATAAATAAACCAAACCAAACCTTTTCCTTCTTCTTTCACTCCCACTGCCTCCCTTCCTGTACGTTGCGGTACGGGTGTCCACCGAGATGACTGAATTACTGCGCCATTTCCTTTCCTCGAAAAGCGTTGTGTTCAAAGGGCAAGGCATCGCGCCGAACGGGTGGTGGCGTTCCGTGGACTCCCTGGCAGCGCTACAACACGCTGTCGGGTTCCACTCCTAAAGGCGAAGCTTAAGCGTCATTAATTAGCAATTTGTCATTACTTCATCAATTATATGTGACGTCAGTAGTGCCACATAGGCGTGGTGCGGAAAACGCTTTCGCCTTATGCACTTTATACAGTCAGAGTGCCCCCTGAATTTTTATGCTGGCCACCGCTTAACAGCGCCACTATGTCACGTGCCAATATGCACTTTGATACTTGCTTATAATTGCTAGTTCCGTAACTGGAACCTAATTACATACATACCCTTTAGCTTAGAGTGGTAAGATAACACTTGACGTGAAAGACCACACAACATAAATATAAACCCGCTTGTGCCCAAGAAAACTACATGACACGGGCTAAAGATCGTGAGACTTGGACATGAGACAGCTGAATGAAATGGAGCACACAATGCAAGAGCTCGCAAAATGCATACGTTCGCAGGAGCGATGGTGGTGGTGGTGAAAAACTTTAATCAAAGAGAGCTTGAGGGTTAAAAAATAAATAATAAAAAAAAATAACCCTGCTGCATGGTCGGTATCCTTAGTCCGGGACACCGCATGACGAGGCCCCGTCTCGCGCCCGCTTGACCAGAGCCCTTTGGGACTCCAGTGTGGAGCAGTTGAGGAGGGCAGTCTCCCATGCCTGGCAGTGGGCTGGTGCGAGCCCGGTAGATTTGAAGTCACATCCAACATTGTCAGAGCTTTCAGGGCTGGCACTAGGTGTGGTGGTTGAAGAATTTGTTTAAAACAGCTTTATTTTGTTGATGCTTAGCACCACATTTACCCTTTGGCCCACGAATCCCAGCTCATGGCCCCTTTAATCATGGGCACAAGAGCTATACAAAAGGGTCACAGTAGTGCTCAAGCACATGACAAGGAAATTCACACTTTAGCCCTAGCCTGGACTGGTAAGTAAAGCTTGAACTCTGCAGGCAGCTCATCTTCAGAGTAGAGGCGGTCTGCAAAGTACACTCGCCGAATGCGGCAGTTTGCATGTATCTGAAAAGATCCAAGAGAAATTTTAGGCAATCACAGATTTCAATTAGTTGCAATAATTTACTTGTACAAGTTCTCACCGTACACAGTTCCCTTTATAACATAAGAAATAGTGGTGTATAATGCACACAATTACTGCAAGAAACCATGATCAAGAGTACAAATTTTGCGAAAGTCGCATGCTATGTTCACAATATAAATCGCACATAATTCTGCAGCACGCTGTATTGGGCGAGTTGGAAGTAGTTCATCATGAAGACCAGCAATAAACAGACAAAGGACCAACGAAAAAGAAGATGACACGGGCGCTGAGTAACAACTGAAGGTTTAGTGGAAAACTCAGGAAATAATAAGGTTAAAACGTGCGAAAAATGAAACAAAACACAGAAAAACATCAAGGATTACACTGCAGAGGAAAGGCATTTATCAAGGAACGCTATCTCATTTCCTTGTAGAGCAATGGGCGGTTTTGTCACACGTTTCTGAGTTTTTAGCGATGCAATATGCTTCGAAAATTTCTCTGCCTATCTGGTTACTACTTTTGTATGCTATCGACGCATTACACAAGTCTAATCTCGAGCTGCACTGCCACGAATGCAAAGAGCATGATCATCCTTGCCTGCCAGACTTGTGTAATACGTCAATAGCTTACAAGAGTAGTAACCGGGCAGGCAAAGAAATTTTTTGAAGCATATTGCAGCGCTAAGAACTAGGACACGTGCGTGGCAGAACCAGCCGTTGCTCTACAGAGAAACGAGATAGCATTCCTTGATGAGTAACTTTCTTCTGCGGTGTAATCCTTGATGCTTTTCTGTATTTTGTTTCGTTTTTCGCTTGCTTTCACCTTATTTATTTCCCGAGTTTTCCATTAAACTTTCAGTTGTTAGTCAGCACCAGTGCCGTCTTCTCTTTTGTTGGTCCTTTGTCTGTTTAGCGCTGGTCTTCAAGATAAATGGCACCATAACTTTATATCAACACAAAATTTAAACAGGAAGTAAGCTGCAACAGGAAAAAGTAAATGCAATTTAAAAATTATGTACAATCGTCAAGGAAGCAACTTCCATACCTGCACTCGTAACGTTTCCACATAGCTGGTTCCATAAGCACGGCGTGTGAAGTCTGCTAGATTGAACTGAATCTGGTTCCAGCCTTCATCCAGGCGCATAGGCATAGTGCAGATGAATGGCTTCACCCTTGTTGTGCTTTGGAAGTTGCTAGCACGGAAACGCCTACGGACATTTTTGTCATCTAGGATCTGTGTAGCAAGACAGCATCTATTCACACACCTGAAAGCACTTCAATAAAGACAATATTAAAGCCAAGAGCAAAATGTGCTATGCCTGCATTTATTTATTTATTATTATTATTTTTTTTTGTGGGCTGGGCACATGATATATAATATGTCCAAAGCACATTTTGTTCTGTAATAATCCTCCGAATTGTTACCATCTATAGTTAAGTGCTTTACCACATTTTGAAGCGAAATATATTACCACATTCTGAAGCGAAATATATTTTTTAAATATGCGAAGTAGTGCATAATAAATAGTTAGCCGAAATATTGGCACAGATAGGTATTTCTGAGACCCAGAAAGTAAGCACCTCTTTAGGAATTCTGTGCCCACAACTGAAAGAAAACAGAGCAGAAAGAAGGGATAGGACACAAGACAGAAACAGACGGTACCAGTGCTTGTCCTACCCATTTCTTATTGTGCACTTTGCCTCTTTTCCTACTAGGGAATACTTGTGCAAACATGCACCAATTAGGCCACCTCACGAAATTTGTGATCACATGTTAAGAAGTCTTCAAGTAGTTTGTTTTCACCCCTTTTGAGGAAGTAGAAATACTATCAACCATACTAAGCCACTGTTGTGAGTTGCGAGTATTGCCCAAATTCATGGGCAGTCTTTATAGTTATCGTTTATTCTTATGTTGTGTGAGCTGATACAAATATTGTTTTTTTTTTACTACATCTGTTATTCATCCTGTGTGAGATTTTCCCGGATCCTGTCTGCGAAAATGTATATATTGGCATCTTTATTGTTGTACCCGTAACCTTTTAACATCGCCGTTGTCTTATCAATATTTCTTCAGGACGACAAGCCTCTCTCAGGTGTATATAACATCTTTGCACACATAACCTTGTAATGTCATGGCTGTCTCATTGATATTATTTTAGGGGGACAGGCCTCTCTCAGGTGTGTATAACATCTTTTGCCTATCTTACAATGGTTTGTTTACCCAGTTGTAAAGAAATAAAAAAAAGATACATTAAGATGACCCTGTAAGAATACACTTACGTCGTGACCAAGACTCAAGTAATGGAACAAAAGGTGTTACATTCAAATGAAAGTCAAGTGCTTGGCTTTTCCCAGAAGCATTCATGGCCTCTTGTGCATAATAAAGCATGTACACTTCAACTGTTCCTTCATTTGGGAGACAGCCAGAAGTCAAATAGCACAAGGTCAGGGCTGTAAGGTGCAGTCCTCTACTGGTGTCAACTAAAGCCCCTGAAACTTTGTAATGTAATGCCAACCTTTCAAGAATGCCACCATGCAGTCACCCCTCCTATGTGCTCATTGGAGAGGTACAACTCTAAACTATTAGCTGAAAGTAACATTGTTCAGTTCCACCACCTAACGAAAAAGTTATCACCCAGGTGGCAAAACTTATTGAACATCCCTTGTTTAAGTTCAGGCTATCCCACAATAATATCTTAGCAAAGGAAAGAGAGACAGAGAGCTGTGTGTGTGTGTGTTTGTGTGTGTGTGCCTGCAGGCATGTGCGTGCAGCAAAACTGTCCATAAAGCAAGTCTTCCGTAACTACGAATCATGAAGGAAATATATTTAGAAAAAAAAAAAAAAACTCTCCATGATTGATTTCTGCTTCTGTGCTAGTGGCAGGGAGTGAAGTGGCAATTAGATAAAATTTTTGGAGCACCAAGCGTGTTATCCTGGTCACCATTATTTTTAAAATAATGCGATGCAGTTTGAAGTGCCTAGTGGTCTATGATATGCATGATGGCATCTGATGGCATGATGATGTATCTGCTATCATGACTGCTCATTTAACAGAAACTGCTAGAACATATCTGTACTCGCTTGGCATGCAGCTGCTGAAGGAGGTTCTCAACATAACATAAGCTGCAGAAAGAGCCTGCTCAGTGACCATTCATGCAAATGGGAAGGCCTGTCCACCGCGCACCACGACATTGGAAAGCATGAAAGAAAGGCGCCATTCCGTCAATTTGCACTTTCGCGATGCTTTTCGCTGGTTTCCAGCAACTGAAAATACAAGAATGAAAATTCTGTTGGAGAAGTTGACATTGTTTTCATCCCTTTCAGTTCCCTGTTCATTGTCAGAACAGCGAGTTTCCATATAACAGGGGGAAAATGCACAAGAAAAAATTAGGTGCTCAAAAAAATCATGCATAATTCCACTTGTCCCTTTCAAGTGGGCATATTAATCACAGTAAACTGCTCACAAGTGGAACAGTTCATAACCCATGAAAGGCAAACTAAAAAAAGCTAAAACAATAAAATAAAATAGGCAAAAGACCAACAAGCAACACGGCAAAAAGCTAAAAGCCGTGTTTCTAGTTGGCCGTTGCACTAAGAAAGCACAGCGTAAAGCAGCATCAAGAATCAACCGGGCAGCCTAATCTCCAGCTGATTACCTGCACTTCAAAAGTGAAATATTTCTTCATATTCTTGACAATCATGATGAGGTAAGGAAGCCGGATGCCCAGCGTCTTTCTAGGATCGGCAGGGCACGTGATGAAAGTTGTGCTAATGTTTGGGAAGAGAACAGACGGCAAGGAAATCAGAGCTTGTTTAATCACAGCAGTACAAAAGCGGGTATTGATCATGCCAGTCAAATTCAACAAGTTGGAGCGCTTACCTCACATTTGTACCGAGAATTTCAAGCACGAATGACTGAATGTCGTTGTCAGTGATTCTTTTGATGTGCCCATTTCTAACCTGCGAACATTTCAGGCTGCTCAGTTACGAGATTATCACGAAAACCAACATATTCTGATCTACTACACAATGCATCGCGAACGCTTTCGATGCGCACCTTACCTTCTTATCCCAGATTTGAAGTGGCTTGCTTCCAATGCTGTACAGTATTGACAGAAAGCCACTCTGAAATGTATTTTTGAACATGCTGAAAGCAAATCAGTGCTCTTTCTGCAAGACGCAAGGAAAGTGCGTCAAAGACAGTTAAAATATGCGATCAGCATGGTAACCAGGCGTGTTTGTTTCGCGGCGTTCCAAGCAACCTCCAGACCTTTCAGCACATCAGTTGCGAAAATTACCGTGGGACCCATGTTGCCCGTATATTGGCTCTCCCATTAAGCAAGAACTCAAGAGTTAACTGACTGTAGCGACACCTATCAGTAGTAAAATAAGCTATGCACATGTTACCAACTGAAATAATTGATAACTGCTCGGTCGCAAAAATCAGTGAAACAGATGCGTAATAAACATACACAAACATAATAATTTGAAATAACTTAAAATCTAAAACAAGCAATACGTTTGAATGTTTCTGAAGTTAAATTGACAAAGGTGATAAGATTTTATTCACCGTTCCTAGCTGGCACCTCTGGTGGTGTTTTTGGTGTGTGAGTTTCGCGCTAGTGCCGCAAAAATTTGCTGCTACTGCCGCCGGTGGAGAGGTGGACGCCGTGAAAGACAGAAAGCTGGTTTTGTAGTGCACTGTTTTGGCTAAATCGCCAACGTTACCTTGCCGTGAGAGATTGGAAAAATAGGCAAAATGTGTCACTGTATTGGCAGCGGTCACTAACGTGTCACCGTGGGAGTAGACTGTGACCCGCAAGAATGAACGGGAGGCTGGATGGTTGTCTTGTAGTCAGCTGCTGTGATGACAGCACTGACGTTCTTATAAAAGGTTAGACGGCCCAATGTTTTGCAGCAGTGCGGCATATCTGATCATTTCAGACCTTGCTGTCTTTGGTGCTTACTGCATTTTGCTTTTGTGTGTGCATTCACAGAAATCGTACACCCTGTGTCGGTTGCACCTGTCCGCGTTTCTGAAGGCGCCCAGGCCTTCCCATGGGCGATCGAAACTAAATACTACACAGCAACTGTGTACCTTCATACGACGTCGGCATCTGTGGTCGATTACGATGACACGGATGAAAACATTCACGGCCTCATACTACTATTCGACCCGAACCAGGTAGGTGCGTCTGCTTCGCTCGCATGTGAGTAGCACTCACGGAATGCCACATGTTTCATGCCAGAAAAATACCTTGGAGCTAGCTGCCAAGTGGGTCGAAAAATGTCACTGCGATGTTGTGCTCCTCGTCTGCGCCCGGTGCCCATCTACTGCGGAACCCGAAGGCAAGCAGCGACTACGTCTTCAGCTCAAATTTGTACTACCCGTAATTTCATTCACAAATTCACCTTGTTGCAAAGTGGCGGTGCATCTAACTGTTTTTTCATCGGCTCTCTAACTGCTGGAACATCAACGCAACCTTTACTAGTACCTTACAACCACTTTAATGACAGTGTGTGCGTTCGTAGAACTGGAGCATACTGAGACAAAACGTTTTATTCCAGGACTTTCAAGGCAGCAAGTCTTGGAGTGGTGCATCGAACGGAGTTGTGAGTTGATTGAAACTCGGCCCGGTCAGGAAGATGACGAGGAAGGTAGTGCTTTTTCTTGAGCTTAAAGGATCCAGCATACTGCTATTGTTTTAGTGTGTTCAGTCTAACCGAAAATGAGATACCATTTCACTTTTAAAAGCAGACTGTCGAGAAGTCCAGTCCCACTTGACGCGTTTAATTAATATGAGGGCTTGTATAATACAGACACAACTGACATTATTTGTCTCTTTTTTTGGGTGTGCAGGCAGATACAAAAGTATTGTGAAAATCGTACGTTGCAACATTATTTCTCAGTGCATTACACACACTATAGCTCATTCCAGACTGCACTGGGTGTACGATGTACATACCCATTTGCATGGGCACTGCTCTTCTTTAAAAAGTGCTGTATTCTGACACAGCCGTGCATTGCAGGGAATGCTATTGCACTCGCTGCACTCCTTGTTTCAGTGGAACAAAGGTTTTGTTCAGGCTCAGTGATCAGTTGGCAAAGAAAATACAGTACTTATTCGAATCTAGGCCCATATTTTTTAAAAAAACACGAGGTATGAAACTCCTAAATCGGCTTAGAATCGAGGATTTTATCGTATTCGTGATTAACTTTTTGCTTGCGCTGCAATGAGGAGGGCCTTCACGGGACAAAAGAAAGGCTGCCTTCATGAAGTGAAATCAGTACTGGTAGATTTTGTGAAATCGCAAAGGTCAGTGACACCCCCATTGACCACAGAAGAGCTACAGGCCAAAGCGAGAGAGCTGGCAAGAGAGCGAGGCACTTCATGGACCAGTGAAACGCGCGAGCTAACTCCAACAGGCTACATCAAGCACATGTCGCTAGTAGTCCTAGCTATAGCTGGATTGCTGCAGCCTGAGATGACATTCCGGAAAGCTTGGTTGTGCGCTCGTTTGAAAAGGGCAGCATTTCCAATGCACTTGATGGCGCAGAATATTGTGCACAGTACAAAGAGGACAGTGATCAAGAGGTTATCAATGGTGGGGATGAGTGAGCGGCAGCAGGTTCATGGAAATAAATGTCGTTTTCATGCTATCCCTGCTGTCTTTATCAATTATTTTTTTGGCCGGCTTCCATTCGAGGAAAAGTTTTTTTTATTTGGTCTCAACTTTCGGGTGTTGGTTTAGAATCAAGGCTGGCCTAGATTCGAGAAAAACGGTAAATTAGACCTTAACTCCAAAAACTAACTCACATAATTCCTCATACATTAAACACCTATCCATATTTAACAGAATTGTCGCTACAAAATATGTCCGAGGTCAGGTTTAGGAAAACTGTTCATGAATATTTTTGTTATAGCTAGTTGTGGTGTGTTTCTACCTAATCAGTTTTTGTCTTTGTTATGTTTTGATCTTAGTTTGTTGTGCTTAGCTCTATGCATGCTTGATCTCTGTTTCGTTGTCAATATATCCGCTGCTTTTCTAGTTTCTGTTACTTATGGAAACTTTGTACCATTGCCAAGTGCCACTTTGTTGTTTTTTTTTACATGGGGAGGGCAGGCCTCTGTCAGGCGCTACTAGGCGCCTTTAGCTTGCTCTCCCTTGTTTGCAGTCTCTGTACTGGCCAAACAAAACCAATAAATGAAAATTAACTCACAAGAACAGACACGTGCATGAGCCACCCTTCCGTTGCCTTGTGTTACAGTGATCTGCTGTAACTTGGCCCAGCCTTAGTAGAAGTGCCCCTCAGTTGCAAATGTGTATATATTGTGCCTTTTCAAACAAATCATCAGCTGATGATGATGATGATGAAAACTTTATTTATAACAAGGGAGTTTTGGACACGTCGGTCCTTGGGCCCCCGCACGGCCCCACTGCACTCAAACGTTCATGTCCCGGAGGCTCATGACGCTGGCAGCCCGGCCGGTGGCGATGGCTTGCTTGGCCGGGTCCTCGGAGCGCAGTAGGGTCTCCCAAGCCTCCCATGAGGTAAGGTGCTCCAGGCCCCGCAGGGGAGGATCCGCCGGGCAGAGGAAAAGAATATGGTCGAGGGTGGCTTTGGGGTGGTGGCAGAGGGTACAGGAAGGGTTCGTGTGGACTGGGTGATATCGCGAGCGTATATAAGGGGAGGGCAAAGTGCGTGTTTGGAGCCGCCTCCAAAGTGTCTGATGGTAATTGTCGAGGGAAGGATGAGGTGGGGGGTAGAGCCGACGCTCGGCTTTGTAGGCCTGCGTCATTTCACTGAATGAGTGCATGCGCTCCCGCGAGAACCCCAGGTCGGAGGCCGCCGGTGCCCGGTTGAGAGAAGCTCGGGCTAAAGCTTTGGCGGCCTCGTTTCCGGGATTCCCGGAGTGGGCAGGCACCCATATCAGCTCCACATGGCGGGGCGGGTGCGCGGCGAGGGAGTCCAGTATGCGAAATGCAGGGACGTGAACTCTCCCGCGAGCAAAATTTAGTATGGCAGTTTTGGAATCTGACAGTATATATCGCGCCTCCGTGCGGGTGATGGCCAGGGCAATGGCGGCCTCTTCGGCCTCCTCCAAAGTGGCAGTAGGGGTTATGTGAAGTGTGGCAATGGGTTGGAGGGAGGGGTTCGTGATGGCGACAACCGCGTCCTCGCCCGTGCATGCGGCATCCACCCAAACGGCATACAGTTCCGTGCCATAGTATTTGTGGAGTGCCCGTGCGCGAGCTCTGCGGCGGGGTTCGTGGTAGGTGGGATGCATGTTTTTGGGGGGAGGTTTAATAAATAAATCGCGGTGAATGAGGCGGGGTACCTGGAGCTGTGTGGGATCGGTAACTGGTAGGCGTATACCGAGGGTGTGTAGGATGTGTCTCCCGGTGGTGGTTCTCGCGAGACGTATGTATTGTGTCTGTCGGTGGGCCTCAATAAGCTCCCCTATCGTATTGTGCAGGCCTAGTTGAAAGAGTTTTTCGGTTGAGGTATTTTGGGGTAGGTGTAATGCTGTCTTAAATGCTGTTCGAATCATGGCATCCAGGGTGGAGATTTCCCTAGCCTGGAGTTTCAGGTAGGGGAGTGTGAAGATAAAGCGGCTGAGGACGAAGGCATGAATGAGACGACATAGGTCATGCTCCTTCATGCCCCGGTGGTGTGCAGAAACGCGGCGGATTAGGTGTGATATCGACACAGTTGTCTGCTTGAGTTTCTGTATGGTGAGTGTGTTTTTCCCGTTGTTCTGGATGTGGAGGCTAAGTACCCGGAGAGTGTTTACCTCCGGGATGGGCCGGTTTTCCAGTGTCACGGTGATGGGGGCTGTGGGACAGTTTCGTGTTGTGGGGCGGATTATGAGGAGCTCCGACTTCTCCGGTGAGCAGGAGAGTCCGATACTCCGCGCATGCGTTTGGGTGAGGATAGCCGCGGACTGTAGGGTGTTCTCTATGTCTCCATCACTGCCATGGGTGGTCCATAGCGTGATATCATCGGCATAGAGTGTATGCCGAAGGTGAGGGATGGTTTGTAGCTTGTGGGCAAGGGGAATGAGAGTGACATTGAAGAGGAAAGGGGAGAGGACGGACCCCTGGGGGGTTCCGACCCCACTAAGGGTGTATGGGGGGGAGATGTGGGGACCGAAGTGAATTTCGGCCGTGCGGTTAGTAAGGAATGTTTGAATATAGGTGTACATACGTTCACCTATGTTCAAGGGGGAGAGAGCCGCCATGATCGCTTGATGGTCCAGGCGATCAAAGGCCTTGGAGAGATCCAAGGCTAAGACAGCTTTTGTGTGACCCGGAATGAGGGGGTCGAAAATGTCCTGCGTGAGTTGGAGCATGGCGTCCTGTGCTGACGGATGGGGACGGAAGCCCACCATGCTGTGCGGGTAGAGGTCTTGCTCCGCCATGTGTTGGGTGAGTCGAGCGAGTGCGACGTGTTCGAAAAGCTTGCCTAGGCATGAGGTTAGTGAAATGGGACGGAGATTTGAGGGTGTAAGTGGTTTGTGGGGCTTTGGTATGAATATGATTTTGGCATGACGCCATGATTGGGGAAGAGTGCCCTCCTGCCAGCATTTGTTGAAGTACTCCGTGAGCTGGGCGATCGATTGATCGTCCAAATTGCGGAGCATGGCATTAGAGATCCGGTCAACTCCTGGGGTGGAGTTAGAACGGAGAGTCAGGAGGGCCGCTCTGACTTCTGTCTCCATGATCTCTGCGTCGAGGTTGGCATTCGGGGCGCCTGTATAGGGGGGCAGGGGGTTTGAGGTACCGGGAGTTGTATGTGTGTTTCTAAGTATATTAATGAGTGCGTCAGGAGAAAGGCCGGTCTTGTGTATAAGGCGTGTGACGTGGTGTTGTGTGGCTGTTTTGGATTGCGTGGGGTCAATTAGGTGACGGAGGAGTTGCCAGCTACGTTTGGAGGACAGATTGCCAGCCAAACTGTCGCAAATCTGACCCCAGTTTGATCGGCAGAGCTCCTCAGCGTGCTCAGTAATTTGTGTTTGCAGCGCGGCCAGCCGCTTTTTAAGGGTCCGATTGAGCTTTTGCCCCTTCCAGCGCTCTAGGATGCTATGGTGGGCCTCCCAAAGGTGGGCCAGGCGAGTGTCGAGGGTGGGCGTATCTGAGAGTTGGCATCTGTCGTGTCCACTCCCATCGCCCTTTGTCTCTGCACTGTTCCCTTTAGAAGTGACTAAAACAACCTAGTCAAGCATCTTAACCTGAATTGTATGTGCGTTCCTCTTCGCTCTGACATGCTTTTGTAGAATCTCAAAATAACTTTTAACCTTTTGCTTGTGTGTCCACTTTACCTGCAGCGAAATTGGACCTGTGAAATTGGAGTCTTATCTAGTGGGTGCCCTATTCCCGGGTATTGCCATATAGCTTACTTTCATATTTATTTCAGATGCAACTGGGGTCAAGAGGATTATTGAAGCACTCCATGCACATCCATGGCCTCAACTTGAGATGAAAGGTAAAGGAATGACAGTAGTAATTTGTAATGCTGTTGTGCTATCTGTTGCTGTTCATGGTAATTCAAGTCAGTAAGTATGCCTGTAAACTGAAGACTCCAAACTTTGAATACGATCTGTGTTTGCATAGTGATGCCTAGTAGTACTTCTAGGTTCATTGGACAGAAACAGTGGGTGCAACTCTTATCCCTGTCCATGTGTGCAGCCCGCCGCAATGGCTCAGTGGTTATAGTGCTCGGTTACTGACCCAAAAGAGTTGGGTTCGATCCCGGCCACGGCGGTCAAATTTCGATGGAGGCGAAATTCTGGAGGTCCGTGTATTGTGCGATGTCAGTGCACGTTAAAGAACCACAGGTGGTCGAAATTTCCAGGGCCCTTCACTACGGCATCCCTCCTAGCCTGAGTCGTTTTGGGATGTTAAACTCCCATAAAACCTAAACCCTGTCATCATGTGCTGCAATTTTATCAGCATGTTGCCGCTACAGCATCTTTTGGCATTTCATGGTTGATGCCTAGGCTTATATAGCCCTCTGGCACAAGTCTTTAGTGTTGCAGGCATTTATTGTTTGTCACACAAGTTTTTTATGAAGCTGTTAAGGATAAGCTGTTAAGGATGCAGTTATTCTTGTGAGCCTCTTTCAATGACTCAGCACAATCTGTCCTGTGGTGGATGCAAACTGAAATACTGATGTCCAGCAGTTGTGCATGCCCAGCACCTCTATGTTTCAGCCTATATAGCTTGTTCATTGCTCATAATCATATCCCGTTGGCAGAGTTTTCGGTTTTAATGGACCATAAATGGTGTCACCTGGCTTGTGTGCAGTTGCAAGCTAGCTCTTGAGAAATGAAATTGTAGGCATTGATGCTGACTTGCTAATGATGAGCACTGCCATCTAAGTAATGCCATGAAGAGGACAGATCCGAAGATCGGAGCTCCCGTTGGTTGCAGAGCCACATTTCTCTGACCAGAAGCAAAAGATATGAGGCAATAAATGAGGCAAACGAGGTAAGAAGCCTTTAGGTCGATTTCCAGGGTTTCACTTTTTCTGCGACTACTATCACTCATCCCTTTGGCATTTCCTGACAAATGATAGTACAATTGTTTTATTTTTTGCATATTAATCCTGAGACATTGAGAAGTGCGGTAAAGCTCTCAATTTTTCATGGATGTAAATATGCATGCTGGAGTTTATGTGCATGAGTACTGGTCATCTAAAAAAAAAGTAGTACTAGCTTTATTGCATAGAGCAGAACTTTGTGAACATGGCGACATAAAAAACGGCTGCATTTTTTTATGGTTATTCAATGCCCCAAAGATGACATTATGAGGGTATTAATTGTGATTACCCAACAACTACACAGCTAGCTTAAAATGAAATAAATTTCTGAAATAAGCATAAAAAGTTGTATGTAAGGGCTGAATTTAGTTGAATTTCATCTGTAGATAACGAAATAGGTTTAATTGCCACGTCCCCCTTATGAGTACCCACAATATAAGGTTCCATATGAACATATAGATAAACAAGGTGGGCTTGGCAACGAATATTAAGCATTCTGAAGGGAAAATATCTTAAAACTTGGAATAAAACCACCTAGGCGCAAATAATTTCACAAAGATAAAAGAGACAAGGAGACAACGGACAGGCGCCATCCTTGTGAAATTATTTGCGCCTAGGTAGTTTTATTCTAAGTTTCAAGATGCAAAACCAACTTGCCCATCAACATGCCTTATTAAGGGAAAATATGCCCATAAATCCCGCACAGCACTTACTGTTGATCCATTACATGTGAAGTCTTTATATGGCAGTTGTTTTTTTTTTTTTTTTGCTGCACAGGATGACACCGTCTTTACATTTGCATAGGCCTGCTCTCAACATTCACATCTCTAAGCAGGCATATTTTGCTTGAAGAGAATGTGCTCAACCACAGGTCACATGCAGGGCCACCTCCATATCATCTAGGCTGGATGGATGAGAATGTCTGCGTGGTAAAATTATGCTCGTGTGCTGCTGTGGGTCTGCAAGAGTTTGCATTTACCAACGTGTCTGAGTTGGATGGTTCATGTTAAACTAGACATTTTCTGTGTTGTATGTGCAGGAAACTAAACAGTAGTACTCGAGCAGTTCAGCTTATCAAACAAGTCAGCTCAGTCGTGGTATCTCTACTGCTGTGTTTCCTTATATAGCAGAAGCTCCTGGGCCCAGCAGGACTACAAATCAGTGTCCAAGGCTATCAGCAGGGGACAGCGGTGAGGGTAAGTACTTTTTTTTATTTTTTTTCTTCAGAAGTTTCATTGCGTCATTGGTGAGAACTTGTTTCCCTGTTGCAGCTGATCGAGACCTGAAGCTGTTCACAGAAGCCATGGCTACTGATGGTGAAGATGTGAGCTTTGAGGAACTTTTTGCCAAGTTTAAGGATATGAAAGGTACCACGTTTGACCACTCCTTGGCTTGAGTTTTTGTGCAACCATTTCTTTTTGAAGCTGCTCCTTTGTGCTAGGATAGCATGTCATTCACTTTCGCAAGAAGCTCTGTTCGCGTTATACTTTAACAACACTGTCTGAGCCACATGTATACAGAGTTGCTGCTGAAGAGGAGAGGCCAGGCTATTTATTAACTGTTACTGTAATCAACCGTTTCCTATTTCACTTACAGTGGAAGCTGACAAGCTTTCTGGAGAAGAGCGCAAGAAGTTTGCTGAAAAAGTGAGCACGAGAACTTTCATTGTTGTTGACACGTTATGTGACCGTCAAACCACTCATATTCTCAATGAATTATATAGCATTGTGATGCCAAAGTGGTGTCAGAACCAAGCAGTATTGCTAATGCTTTCAGAGTTGCCATGCTCACCAGGCAAGGCTGGCATAGGCAGATGGCTGCGTGCACCTGAGAAAGCTTGGAACACGCATATTTTTACCTTAGGGCAGTTAGAGCCTTGCATCACTAGTTGTGAATGTTGTATTGATATTTTTAAATGTAGTTTTCAAGCACTGTACGTTTCAAACTCTGTGTGAATGATAAAAAAATACTAAGGCAGCCAACTCAGTTGTGAGAGCTGTTAAAACCCTGTTCAAATTGCAGAGGTATAATGGCGGGAAAAGATGTGGTCCCATAGTGCAACGTCAAGAAAGTGCAAGCCAAAGCTTTGCAGGTAGTTGCTGTTACAGTAGAGCTCTGGCAAGCTCGGAATAAGAACAGTGGCAGAGGTGAATTTTGCTTCTATTTGTGTTGAGTGCTTATCTGAATTCCAGTCAGCCACAGCGCTCTAAATTGAACAAAGCTTTACTGCTATCGCACATGTTCATAATGTCATACTCAAAGTTTGTAATTCTCTTGTACTGCTCAAGAATATAATTATCTTCCAGAGATTTAAAGGTGCACTGAAGAGGGTTCTGAACTTTTCTTTTTGCCGCAGGAACTCGATCTACACGTTCCTAGCATTCTTAGAAACTGCAACTTATTGCCCTGTATGGCCGATTTCCCTAATTAAATCGAATTAACGTCCGGCTCCCGCCCTTTTTTTTTAATTCTGCCTCGTACGATGGGCGGAGTCGACCAACGTGTGAAGTTCCTTTCAGCCAGCTCCGTGGAGGCTTTGCTTTTGCTTTATTTTGTTTTTTTAGGTTTCCATGAATAAATAGTTTCATTCGCAGATAATATAGCCGCAAAATAAGCCCGCAGAAAATACGCACGGTCTATTTGCTACTACGGACTACTACGTATTACTCCGCCGATGGCAGAGCGGCAAGCCGCCACGGGACTGGGTGAAAGGCACTCCACGCGTTGGTCGACTCCGCCCACAGTACAGGGGAGCATTAAAAAAAAAAGTCGGGAGCCGGACGTTAATTCGATTTAATTTGGGAAATCGGCCACACAGGGCAATAAGTCGCAGTTTCTAAGAATGCTAGGAACGTGTAGATCGAGTTCCCGCGGCAAAAAGACAAGTTCAGATTCCTCTTCAGTGCACCTTTAAGCAGTGTGAAGGTATTGAAAAATATCGTTTGTTCATAAAGTTTAGATCTAACCTTTAGTTTTAATTTGTTGTAAGTGCTAGTGTAGACCAAACATTTTTTACCGTATCTTTTTATCAGTGGACAGATTTATATTTGTGCCCCATGCTGGAAACAGTGGCAAGTGAGCGTGATATTGAAGACTGGTAAAACCGAGAAACCGAAAGCAAATGTAGCACCAGCCACAAGAAGGCACTCTTGTATCATCCATGTGACTGTAGTCTTGGAATTTTTGAAGCTAGTACACACCGTCAGAAGTGTTGCGTTGCTTCATTGTGAATACGTGCACACTTCGACAGTCATCTACGCATGCGTGCGCAAGAAAGCACTGATGCATAGCGCCATGCTATGATGGCTACTGCTGTTCCACAACTGCACGTCACCGAAAAGAGAGTGTAAACGCTGATAAAATATAAAACACTTTTTGAAAGAGAAATGGTGTATTCTACAACTGTGACTCAGGTAACCAAGTACAAATACTTAGGCGTAATCATTAATGACCAGCTCACATGGAGTGACCACATTAGTCATATAACTTCTTCTGCAATGAAAAAACTGGGATATTTAAGACATAAGTTAAGGGGAACACCAAGCAATGTAAAGAAATTAGCTTACGAATCCATTGTTAGGCCAAAACTCGAGTACGCTGCCGTGGTATGGGACCCTCACACGAAAAAGGACATTGCGCAGGTAGAAAAAGTTCAAAGGCGTGCTGTGCGCTTCATTTATAATAAATATAAAACCTCCGAATCTCCATCTCTCCTTATGCAAACAAACCAGATAAAACCTCTCAGCATCCGAAGAAAGATAGCAAGAATAGAATTTTTGTACTGCTTAATTCAGGGAAAGTTTGGCATCTCGGCAAGTCCTTATGTTACTCCATCATCAGCTCGAAAAACGCGACACACACACAACTACAGCTTAACTCCTCACTTCGCAAAAACAAACTCCCATAAGTTTTCATTTTTTCCGAAAACAATCAGTGATTGGAACTCACTACCGGAAGAGGTTTTTACTTGTCCTAACTTCAAAGAGGCCATTACAAATGTCTTTTAACCCCTGAAAATGCCCTTCTGAAACGTGAATTTATGACTATTTTATATGTGACGAAGATGTATATCGGAGTGCTTTTATATCTGCATGCATGAATTTTAAACATATGTATGTACGTAAGATGTTCTGTAACCATTTCTTGTGCAATTTGCTTTTGCCCTTCCTGCTTGGACCAAAAAGGTCTGCAGTATCATGTAAATAAATAAATAAATAACAATGGCCAAGATATGCACACTGACATGCATGCATGTTGAGAGGATGCATGGCAGTAACTGGACTCACTGCATCAGTGTATTGTGTTTTGTGCAATTTTCGGTGGCAGAGTAAATTAACATTACTTCTTCAACTCGTAATGCAATGCTAATTTTACCATCATGGAGCAAGATCATCCCACTTTCATCATGATCTCTTAATATGTTTTGGGCCCTTTGCTGTTAGCTTCTTGCCACACCGTGGCAAGAAGTGGTCATGAAATAGTGGTCATGAGCTGCAGCTGCAGAAACTGCAAGCGCATATTGACAAAAAATGCAAACAACTTGAACTTAAGCATGTTCTGTTCAGATAATTTCCGGCAAACTGAACGGTGTTGAATCAGCACATCCATGAGCGGTGCTGGTCAGCATGAGATTTGTTTTTCTATATTTCCCTTCTGTAATTTCAGGTTGCCATTCAGTTCTGGAGAGCATTTGGAGGTGAGGAAGATGAAATATGCGGCCTCAGCTCTGAAGACGAAGGTGAAAAGTAGGACAGTCATGTATATAGGTTTGCAAGAATTGGAAATAAACTTTTCTGCTCATTCGGGCTATCTAAGGTAACCTTTATTTTTATTGGCACTTAGATCCTGCAATTATAACTAGGCTGTATGTACAAGGCATTCTGCACAACTACACAAGTATACCTGGCTAAAAATTATATAAAGAGCTAGCTTCAAGGTTCCTGTTCTACAGAAAATCCAGCAGCGTCCTTTGTTGCGAGCAAAAAATCCTTATTGTTCGAAGCAATGGCTAGGTCGCATATGATGTGGCGAATTTTAGAAGCGATTAAAGCGCTATAAACTGCTAATTAGAAGGTTGCAACACGACTCAAACATTTTTAGGACATGTAAATAAATAATGTTGATGAAATGCGCAGTCTAAGGAAAATTAAGGTAATTAGTAATTGAGCCCCTGATCCTTTAGTTGAGTCAAGACATGCCACCCATAGGCCACACAGGCACGTATGCACAACTTAGTTAAACTTGGGCGTTATGTGTATATCTGTTCTCTCTCAAAAATATAGAAACGGTGTCTGTGTCTGCATGGACAAGGGGAGATTTGGCCAGGACCCATTAACACTATCGCATTACACCCTTAAAGGCGGAGCTGAAGTGTCTCCCATATTATTGTTCTTAACCAGAGTGTGATGCTTATGTTGCACAATATCCATAGTGTGCGAGAGAGTTGCTGCACAGTAAAGTGTAGTAGCTCACGTTTAAAGGACTGTGCTTTCGTAACGAAGGAGGGTCACAAAAGTACAAGGGACAGCACCTTGTTGGAAAGCCTTCTATTTTATAGCACACATCTACATGTCCAGCAGGGTGGCCTGCTTGCTTTACGCAATTGCTAAGATTGTGTTTGGTGGTGCTCGGCTGCTGTCCCGAAAGACGCGGGCTCGATCCCGGCCGCGGTGGTTGAATTTCTTTGGAGGAGAAAATCTAGAGGCCCGTGTACTGTGCGATGTCAGTGCACGTTAAAGAACCCCAGGTGGTCTAAATTTCCGGAGCCCTCCACTAGGCGTCTCTCATAGCCTTAGTCGCTTTGGGACGTTAAACCCCATAAACCAAACCCAACCTAAGATTGTGTTTGGAATCCACCAATGTTTTCCGTGAGGAATCCTTAATGGGCAGGTAACTAGGTCACAAGAACAAGCAGAGTCGGCCATTTCTTTACAGTTCCGACAGCACCACTGACTTGAACATGTTGCCAGTTTTCAGAATATTAGGAAGCGATTGGATGTGTCCTTCGAAGTGGGCAGGTGTTAACGCGGCGTTGACATGCACTTACGAAAAAGCGAACACTCAACAATGCATACTATCTGTTGGCAACCAAGGGCCAGTTCTCATTTGAGAGTACTTAATATGTAATATGTGGTGGTTCATGCTGCTCCCATACCCAAGATTGGCAATGCAAAACTGTCCTATCACAACAAAAGGGCAACTGAGAAGCATGTAGAGGCCAGTTTTGGAAGTGCGGCATCTATTTTCTTTTCATAAAACTATAAACTGACGTTTCCTTCTCAGACTAGACCTATTTTTGCAGCCAATCACAAAGCTATGTCATAGCCCTTAACCACATAAGAGAATAGTTCATTACCGTGTATAAGATTTATTTGTTCCCAACTAAACTCTTGCATCTGAAAGTCATGGCTTACCTTGTGCAGCTCGATTGTCTTCGAGTATCGCACAGTATTGTTCTAACCTGCTTGTACCAAGCAGCCACAGAATGCACAGGCACTTAACCCTGCGACGCAGTCATTTTGGTGCTGTGCACTTACAGCTCAGTCACTTAATTCTTTCCTTACCATTGAAAAAAAAAAAATTGTGGTATCGGGGACAAAATTTCGTTCTTACAGGTCGCTGCATTTTGCTCAGAATTCATAAAAAAAGTAACTCAGTAGTTGCTTTTTCTCGCAATATCAAGATTACTCGGAAAATAAGCACTCACTATTAAAAAAAATTCTTAATTTTTATTACTTCGTATAAAAAGACTGCAAAAGAAATAACGAACGTGCAACTTGCACCAAGGCAAACAAGGAACAAAAAAAATTTGAAATATATTAGGTGCTGTCAGAATTGCCCGCTACAAAACCTGGAAGCTGTGAGTCTTTTTTGGTTGCTGTGTCAGTCTTCGATGTCAGTTGTCAATTCAGCCACCATGGCGCTGGTGCCACTTGAGAAGGCAACTTTTTTTTTTGCTGTCAAGCACAGGTACAAATTGAAAACCTTGGGGAACATCATTGTACAATACTTAGTCTTGTGCTCATCATAGCATAGCCTGCAATATCTTCGTTTCCCCGTTTTTTGGGGGCTCATGACGAAAGTTTGCGGGAGGGTTGTGGCTTAGTTCAACAGGGTCAAAGTCAAAAACCTGCTTTAAAAGCAAGCAAGTCGTACTGGGAACTTAGAGCCAGTTCAGGGATGTACCGATGAGCTTCACGATGGGCTTTAAAAAGGATGAAGCTGTTCACAAAAGCAATGTCAATACAGTGGAAAAAAACTGTTTCCACCATTGCATGACAGCTTCAAAAAACGTATAGTAGCTAATGAGCTGGTCCGACTTATCCACACACAACATGCCAGCATTGTAGTCTTCAATAAGAACGGGCTTCGGTATTGTTATCTTGTGGCAATTTTTTAAAATTGTGTAGCATGCGTACTCATCCAACATCGATGTTGGATGGTCTGCAGGCATGGTAAGGAAAGCGTTGATTGCAATGTCACACTTGTAAGCTTTTTATAACACCGATGCCAAGGTGTTGCAAGAGACAGGGAGAGAAGATAGTAAATTGTGGAGTTCAAAGTCTCGAATCGATTCAACATGTGCTACGAGGGATGCCATAGTAGAGAGCTCCAGTTTGATTTAGACCAGCAGGGGTTCTGAGATGTGCGCAGACATCGCACATTGCACAGACGCCCGAGTTTCGCCTGCATCGAAATGTAGCCACACGTGTGTGCTCGCACTGCAGATGTTAAAAAATCAGCCTGGAAAAGGTTGCAGCGATTAGCTCCCATTAGAATAGTACTCAAGTATGTAGGTTGACAACGCCCCAATTTACATGACGAGAGTTGCGAGGTCGATTCTGACCTTTCTCTTGTAAATGTACACAATTTTCGGTTGCTTTCGACACCGTAGAATTGTCAGTAAAAGCTAACCCCAGGAAAGGCCTTTGCGACAGCTACAGCTCTTCTCCCTTTTAGTACCTTGACAAATATGAAGAGGCACATGGTGTGACTTAAGTGACAGATTTTCCGCCTGCTGTTGACCTTGCACTTCCCTTGCACAAGAATAACTTTCTCATCCTATTTGCCACGCAGTGCAGACTTCCTTAGCTGCATAATGCAAGCAGTCAGTGTTATCGTTACCTTTTGATGAGCAATTCACAAAGACCCACATTATGTAGTTTCTGCTGTGGCATGTACACAAACTGCACCATTTAGTTCACAGAGATGTAACTGAAGATGGGGGGTGAAGCCATGACCAAACATGCATTAGCAGCAGAGCAGCATGGCACTCGAAATAAAAAAAAAAGCATGAAGGAATGAATGAGACATCCAAGCACAAATCGCACTAAAAGGCAGATTTAGACAGCACGAGCATTTCTTTATTGTTGACGAGAGATTCCATTTTATGAGAAGAAATGTCTCGCAAGTCTTTGTGGGCTGTGAATAGACAAAAACCTCTGTTACTCTTTATACTCACAGCCCATTATGCCAAGCTCTTAGGAACTATGACTGACTTGACAAAAATGTATAGGGCTGTAGACTTTGTCTCCACCTATAAATAAAATTGATTTTCATAATTTCTCCAAAAAAGTACACACATTCCAGTGCTCTGTCCTCCATTTTGACAAACGCTGACTTCTCAGTCCACACAGCAGATGCACGCTGTACCTAGCTCTTAAAACACACATTTCATTTCATGCGAGAATTTTTTTCAGCAGACACAATCCCTGGAAGAATCATGCAGAAGTTGCATAAACCATTCTCCTGACGCATCCAAAGCTTAGCAGATGAGTTGGTTGCTAAACAACATGATGATGCCATGGCACAATGCGACTTGCTTGGTAGAAAAAAAGAAGAAATAGGGTCAGTTCGAGAGGTTTAAGCTCTTGCAGAGCCAACCCAATCAAAAGAGCATCTTCCATCACTTCAACAGCTGGCGTCCGCAGCATGTAGACTGCAGTGGTCACTGCACGAGCAATACCAGACCACTGCAGCCTGCACAGCTTTGCAGACACAGTTCTCTCTTGAGAGTCCTTCACAGGCTTGATGACGCCTAGCTCCCAAGGCCTTCCAATGTGTTAAGTACAGTTACCACACCATCTGATACTTTTTCACAAAGGTGACTTTTCAATGCCTTTGCTGCGATCCTGTGAGGTACCCTTGGCACTTCTTGTGTGGTCCCATCAGGCAAGTGGTACCCTACCGAGACCATGTGCATCATTTCCACCAGCATGTGATAAGGTAGCTTGCATTCCCTCCAGGTCATTCTCAACACATCTTGCTGGCTCATCAGTGTCCACACAGAGCTCAAACTTGGTGGGGAAGAAACATTTGTGCCTGAGTGAAGTAATGGCAGCATCTTGACCACACCCCAAGAGGTGTTGTCACAAAAGCTACGGTGCAGAAGCCCAAGCAAGGCTGTGCCAAACTGCCTGCACCATGCCACGATTCTTCGCAAGAGTACAGGAAGTCCACAGCAAAATGAAGTTGTGCTCTCTTCTGGCAGTCCACTATTTTTCAACCCAAAACTTCATACATTGTGCAGAGGCATGCCAAAACATGCCAAATCTCTTCCAGTAAAGAGAAATACCATGACTAGATGAGGGACTATAACAGACAAGCACACTGCATCCTCACAACACCGTTCAGATGTACATTGGGGTTTCTTGACCAGTCAACAACCTGAACATGGATGTGGGCATCGTCTTCATGTGAATCTGCAAAGAGAGACAAAAAGAAGCCCCGCATTAATTTCACACCAACTTCGTTGAGACAAAATAATGTGTCATGACACTAGACAAAAGATCAATCAAGGTTCCACAAATTACAAATTTGCATGCCAAAATGGACAAACAAGTGGACAGGTAGCACTGCAGGGTGACTATAAAACTCAACTTTCAAGACTTATGCCGCAGTTTTGTGAATGCATTTCATCCACTTCACCTACCTCTCCAACTGATGTAGCCAGCAGGTTCACAATTTTCTCGTGAGGCACAGCCACGACACTCTGTCCATTAATCTCAATGATGCGATGTCCCACCCTGACACCACCACGCTCTGCAATACCACCACGGAGGAGGCTGCAGATGACACCATTCTGCACACTGAAGCCCAACTGGTACTTGGTGTCGGGACGCTTGATCTTGACTTCCACGACTGGCGCACAGGGCACGACTGTGAGCTTCACCACACTCTGGTGCTTGGTGTTCTTGACATATGCCTGGCAGGTGGACAGGGGCAGGCCCACAAGGCTGACACCATTGATGGCGATGATCTGGTCACCTATGTTCAGCTGCGAGCAGCGGGCAGCTGGGCCATTGTGTGCCATGTTGGCCACGACCACGGTGGGCAGCATAGAGCCCCAGCCACTCTCAACAATCACCATGCCCAGGATCTCACCCTTGTGCTTGGGCACAACCACCTCTTTCTGGCGCTCTTTCTTGGCAAACATCTCCAGCTCATTGCCGAAGATCTCCTGCGAGTTGAGCACCTCCTGGTAGTCCATCTCCTTGACAAAGGACGAGTCCTCAATGCCGTTTGCTTTGAGAAACTCCATATATGCCACCTGCAGAAAACCAAACAACCATCACCTTCTATGCCTCGTGAAGGAAAGGCCGGGCGCGTCAAGGCCACCTTTTCTCAGTACTATATGAACCACATTAGTCCCACCGCGACTAAAAAAGCATCCAAATTAATCTGACAATTACTGACAAAGGTCACAAGAATAGCAGGCATTCTTAGCCCAATCTTATTCTACTTCAGCAACATCACGCACCATGCAACCGTCATGCAAACCTACATGCAAAGAAGAGAGTTTAGAAATATTCATATGCAATCTTTTACATGTAAATAGCTGTTCAAGAGCTAAGCGAAACTGAACAGCAACTTGCAGAAAGTAATTCTACTGTAGCAGTTGAACGAGTTTGCTTCCTTCTAAACGTTATGCCTTACATAGACTATGCACAATCAATTATTTATGTATTTTGTGTGCCAAACCTGGACTGTAGTCTTCGAGGTACACCCTAGTGCACAACTCCAGATTAATTTTGACAACTTGAAGTCCTTTAACATGCACCGGAATCTTACTACACCGCCATTTTTACATTTTGTGTCTATAGAAATGCGGCTGCTATGGCTTGGCTCAGAACTGTGACAATGTCCTTGATTACAGAAGACAATGCATGCGTTGTGGCTCATCCAAAGGTAAACATTGCATAACATCTGATGACTGCTATTTGCCATCATGGCGAACATACAAATGGAACAGTGCAAGCAGCATGTAGCACATGATAAGAGGACGATGCCATGATGCCAAGCCAAAGCAATGTGAGCGTGCAAAAATAAGCAATGCTATGGATTCCACTGGAATGCCACCATCTCCATGCAACTCATTTGTCTGAGTGGATATGTTCAGTTAGCAGCAAAGCATATGTCAAAGCAGTTCTTGACCTGGAAGGCTTGGCCAATGGACTGCGCAATGAACTGGGCCTCTTCCGACTCAAACACGTGGCAGACCATCTTTGGAGTGCGTCGCAGCTTACTCCCGCCTCCTGCATCATCCTCCAGAGTTCGCCTCCGTGCCATCAGCACCACCAGGTCCCCGATGTCCGCAATGTAGGAGATGCTCCGCAGTGCATGGTCCATCATGATCTCCTGCATGTCACAGCACCTGCTCCCAAGAGCTGCTTCGAACAACATTTACATGTCCTCCCTCTCTTTCCGGCCATTAATTGCCACAGTACAAAGCTGAGATGTAAGTTTTCATATGGTAGTGCCTCTCCAGAAAGATCACAAGACTTCTAATAAAAGCAAACCTCAGAAAGTAAACTTTACTTTACACAGCAGAGGAGTATCATGATTATTCAATCCCTGCATGGCAATGGACAGAGGACGTGAAAAAGGAAGTGGCAAAACAATCACAAGATCATGCTGTGATACCACATTGCAAGAAATAAGGTGATGCATAAAATGAATGCAGCACTTGATAGGTCGTCACTGCAAACTGCTGCTTTAGAAGATGAGAACATTACTATTTAAGGCACATACTACATTTTGCATGGTTCTGCCACCAGTAGCAAATCAACATACCGCTTTCTTTTTCAATCCATCAATTAGACTTGCACATCTGTACATGCTCCGATACCGCAACTTCGCATCTGTGTCAAGCCATTATAAAGCTACGAAGTTAGCACTACACAGTGGCCACCTTGCCCAATTAGCACAATCTTAACAGAAGTTTTAAAAAAGGTTTGCAGAACTAAGAAAGCTTCATGCAACATTGCGAGCATTATCAACGCCATCAAAGTGCATGGTTATCAATGTTCACAGCATGGTCATCACTGGTGCTATTGGTGAATGGCTAAGCACTCTAAGTCACATCCACTGGTCATTTCACATTAGGGGCTGCTACGAGCTCTTACTAACCAGCAAACCATGACCTATACACTTCGGTGTCAACTGTGCACAAGTTAATTACAAAGACAAATTTTACAAAATAAACTACATGAATACGACTGTAGTGGAAACATTACCTTGAGGTCAGTGTTGAGCACCATGATTTTCTCAGTGGAGATGAAGAGATCCACTTCAGTACTGGGCTGCGCTTCTCCTTCGGGTGCCTGCACAAGACCGAAAAAACAATTTTTTAAATAGGACCACATCTATTTCACGCATCCATCGCCAGTATCCGCACACATAGTTCCACTCGCTGAGTTGCTTTGCTCTCTGCATTGTGCAATACCTCTGAAAGTATGGACATATACTATTGACATCCCTTAATATCAGCCAGGAACATCAAATGTTTACGAAATGTTAAAATACAGAGAGGAAACAGCATAGAGAGAGAACTAATAGATAGGCATGCAGTTATCACACATGCAAAATTAAGGAGAGACAAGGAAGGTATAACGAGTTTTCTTTACTCTCAGCACTCACCAGAGACTTTAGTTCCATGAAGCAGCAGTGAGAGAAAAAAAAGAGGTCAAAGTTTACAGCTGCCACGCAAAGCTAAGAAACAGGCATTTTTAAGTTCAGCTCGTATTGCTGCATGGGCTAAACTTCACCTTCCCCTTTCATATTACTGTGCTATGCAATGATATCATACAAGTAATTTTGAGAAGTTTCAATGCATACACAGGCCATAAATAGAGTAGAGCCTTGTAGCTATGGGTTCTACTTAAAGCAGCCAACTCAAGTTTGCAAAGGTAGCAGAGAATATAGGTTGAAGAAAAAACCAGCCACAGTTTGCCAGTGAGCACCAACCACGTTATGTCACACGCAATGCTGCAGCAACTGAGCTATTATGTGGCTGTCTCCCATTCTATTTTCTAATCCATTTACATTTATTTAGGTGTGGCCTAACATTCAGAGTGCTCATCAGTACCCATACCTACCAAACTGAAGGTTTTCAAATTTTTAAAACCTTCACAACCAAATGGGGGGGGGGGGAGCCAGCAGACTTTTTTTTTTAAAACAAAAGGTCGCGTTACATCAAGTCTTTCAGTGTATGACACGCTACTGTGGTGTCGCAGTGAGTAAACACACAAACTGCAAATGGCATGTGACAAGCGCGGAATTTCGGCGTGCTGGAAGAACGGAAGTATCAAGCGGCCAGAATTGAGGGATGCGCACAATGGTTACACAGCCTTGCCGGAGCAGCAGTTAAGACACCCTCGATAAACAGAAAATGTCCGCGACAACACAATCATCGTTCTGAATGGCGCGTCGTTCGGCTCGCTGACACTGACAAGCGCTGAGGGGCTTTAACAAGCGCAGCTGATATCCGCTGCCGCTCCAAGCTGGCGGTGAAGGTCGGAAAACGAAACTATGCGGCCAGACACTTCATCGGCCAGCCTATCACCAGGGACCTGCCTTTCGTAAAAACATTTGCAGTTGCGCATATCTCAGAGGAGCACCGGAAGCTACGTAGCATGCAGGTCAGGCCTGGGGAAGAATATCTGGCCAATTGGTTTGTTAAGCAGGTCGTACCGTGGCACGGCACCACTTCGGAACTCCATCCGAACTGGCTGATGCCTGGGTGTTTTAATAAACAGCGCACAGGCGTTTGACTGGACTCTGGTGGCAGTCCGCATTATTCGAATTAAATCGGTGTTGAGGGGTAGGAATAAACGTTTACTAGTTGGGTCGAATTAACAATGTTTTACTACATAACCCGCGTTATATAAGTGGTGTGAGCGAAGTTCCCTTCTCCATCTCAATGTATGTGGAGCGGGGAGTCCTCTTCTAACGGACTCGTCTACTATCCATCCAATGCTCTAGCTGCTGCTGCTAATTTCACAAAGTTGGCAGCTATGTCAGGGCCACACCCAACCATAGTGCCTCATGCTGTATTTCCTCTTATACCACAAGTGACACTTTACACGTAGTCAAAGAATTTGTGCAACAAACTCTTTTAAATACTTTGCCCATTCTTTTCCTACCTGCACTTTATTTTCATTAATAAATGGCATTGCTGTACAGAGATTATGCGCAGCATGTCATTTGCTTACCAGTAAACACAAGAACTCAAACTACAGAAGCTACCGCATGTGAAAGCATGGCACAATACAAGTATCTGCACAAAGGATGTCTGGCTACAACACGAGCCATCAGCTATGCACTAAAGGTAAGCGCAACAAACGACAGGTTGTGAGCAGACCTTGATGCGCGACACAGCCTCCTCTGCCTGGATCATGCGGGTGGCCTTGGTGGGCTGCCCCTCACACACAAGCTGCGTCGACCCCAGGTAGCGGGCTCGGAAAAGCACCCCTTCAATCAGCACTGCAGGTTCATGCACCAGTACTGCAAAAGCAGCAGAGGGGCGAGGTACCCTTTGCCATCAGGCACACACGTCAGCGCAGGTTACCGAAAGAGATCAATCAGTTCAATAAAAGGACCCAGGCATAGGCCTTTCAGCTGTCGTCATGACTTTTTGTATTCGCTTCGATGAGCTCAACTTGGTACTTTCAAGTCAGAAACATTGTCACGTAAAAAAGAATACATTCCACCAATGGCTGCTCCTGACTGCCCACAGAACAAAGCCTAACTCATGACAAACAGGCATCCACAATGCTAACCTTCTGAATGTTAAAAGCGGTGCACACAATGCCATGCTACTTTCAGCTTCTGGATGTCATAGCATCAAAATGCTGCTTCCTAAACTTGGCCACTAGCACCACCTTCAAGGGAACAGGGCAGGCTGTGTAAGAGAGGGAAAAATGGTCTATGGGGTTTAATGTCCCAAAGCGGCTCTGGCTATGAGGGATGCTGTAGTGAATGGCTCCGGAAATTTTGACCACCTGGAATTCTTTAACGTGCATTGAGATTGCACAGTATGCAGGCTTCTAGAATTTCGCCTCCATCAAAATTTGACCGCCGCGGCCAGGATTGAACCTGCATCTTTCAGGTCAGCAGCAGAGCGCCATAACCACTGAACCCAAAAACGGCAGGGACAGAAAAAGAAACACAGTGCTATGCACATATTTTTTCCGCCGTTATAATTTTCTAGTGTACCCTGATCAAAACGGTACAGCACGGCTATGTTTGTGAAAATAGAAGAGAATCTTTAAAAAAATGTAGCTAACAAAAAAACAGGATTATCCAAAGTACACTGGCAGCAGAATATGGTTAGTATGAAAGGTGGCACACCAAGACCTCAGGAGCCTGGTTAGAAATTCTTCCCTCTCTCTCTTTTGTCAGGTAAAATGAAAATGGCAATGAGGGATACAACACACTGACAAACGTGTTCCTCTGACTCACACTTCTTTCTCACATGTTGATAACGAACGCAAGGAAAGGACGAAAACAATCACACTCAAGTGCCACATGGCCATGGAACGCTAGTGTGTCTTGGTTCGGTGAAAGTTAAGAAAAAAAAGGGAGGTGAAGGGGATTCATAAGGGGATTCATGGCTGGAGACATGAGCTTGCAAAATGCATCGAGGCACTTGAAGATTCATAGTTGCCACGTGGTAGCAACACTGTCAAAGTGTAACACACATCTTTTTTTTTTTTTTTGTACTATTGGGGATAAAAATATTCAGGACGCGAGGAAACAATCTAGGCACATAGGTGCCATATGTGCCAGTGATCACCCCCTTTTCCTACCACGCATTAAACAGTGCAAGTCTAACTTTAAGCTCCACAATTTTGGTCTCAGCCAACAGTTAACAAAATATATCAGGCTTTGGTTGCCACTTATGCATTCCGGGCAACATTCTTTTCCTTTGCCTTTTATTTTATTACATTTTATTTAAATAAACCACTACCACCACTCCACTTTTGTCCTCGATAGCACATTTTACTAGCTCTTTCACATTTACCCTTCACAGCAGTGCATTTTTCAAATTACTAAAATTAGTTCCCTGCCATCCTGAAAATGCTAACAGTAACAAGGCATCACTGACAAAATAGCTGTTATGACTAATATCCAGTGGGCAAGAGAAAAAAAACATCTGAACAGCTAATGAGAGGCTTAACATTCCAAGAATGACAAACCAAACTAAGCTGTCAGCCAAAGCGAGCAGAATAAAGAAAATTGGCCACAGAGACTGCCTGGCAGGCTTGTGCAGGCAGTGCAAGTGGTGAACTTTGGATCGCGAAGGCAGCAATTGCCAACATTTGTTGGACCTGAAACAATATTTAGATACAAGAAGTACTGCCTCCACAGTTTCTAAATGCTCAGTAAAAACTTATTTCAAATGCATTGTCATTAATATATGTCGCCAATTCACTTGACAGTACACCACTCCAATAACCAAGACAAAAGAAAAAGACTGCACATGTCCCGAAGTAGTCCAAATTCAGCAAAAGCTCTCAAAAAGTGCCAAAAGAACAAAAGTAATCAGCAGAATCAACCTAAAAATCATGCGTGCTAAAGATTCCAGGCTTCTTTCACACGACCATGCTGTTTACGATGAAACGCACACGGCAAATTTCAACCAAATCATGCAGCTTGTGTAAAATCACCGGCACTTCCCTCACACTCTTACCCAACACCTCCCTGCTATTGATCTCATAGGGAGGTCACTAAGATGGGATTTGACATAAGTTTACACCTGCTTCTGAGAACCTGTGTGACACAGCAGTCTTTCATGCAGCAAAACAAAGTTGATTTTGCTTTTTTTTTTTTTTGCTCTGCAATGCAAAGGCGGGAAAGGGTTAGAAAGGAGAAAAAGTGGCAAGTGCACTCAGAGAACTCACCAAAACGGGTGACAGTGTTGGTGATCCAGGCACAGAGAGAGCAGTGAATGAGTGAAGGCAAGAAAAGCAGATGAAGACAGTGCAGAGGTAACGGAATGTAAGAGGCCTCATGAGACACCAAACTGTTGCAGAGCTGCCAGCTCTGCTACTCTGCAAAGAACATCCACTTGGGTTTGCATTACGGGAGCCTCTCAGCAGTGCCCACAATAGCAGTGACAAAACAGAAGTGATAACGAAATTATCCCAGACAACAGAACCTGTACTGCTGCACTAGTTGCACCAACAGAACGGTATATCTCGTTATTAAAAGTATATCCTGTACCTGGGAACTCAGTTGGCTCCTAACACGAGCATTCACTCAAAGGTGTGCAGGCGAGGCCAGCATGACGAGCCCGCTTTCTGCCTGCTTTGTCTGCAGACCCCCATTACAGCTTTCAACAGCACCGATTGACCAAAGAATGAGCAGTACCACTTACCTTCCTTTGAGGTGTTTTTCTTTTTTCCCACAGAATTCTGGGCCTGTGAGAACCACAAGGGACACAAGCAATGCACAAGGGCAAGCAATAGGAAAAAATAAGAGCAAGAAGTGCCCGCAACGCAGATTACCTTGTCATCGAAGAAGCCTCGGTCATCTGACCGCTGTGCTCCCAGAAGTCTGTCAGTTTCCTGATCAGTGTCACAATCTAGGACAGGAGCATGCACGGGTGGCCAGGTTAGTGCACAGCAACCCACACAGTAAAAACTCATGCCATCACACTTCTCGCTGTGCTTTGTGAGCAGTCACACTTCCACAGAAACAAGCCAATTAGATGATGATACTACTGAACCATGTGTTCCAGAGGCTCACCGTCAATTTTAAGCAGAGCATTATTTTACAGAAACCGCCCAACATTTGGGAATTAACAATAACTAAGAAGTTCCAGCTGAATTGTCAGTTCAGCAATGCACAGCACTGCAGATATCGCATGCTGGATATCGCATGCTGAATTGTACTGTTTTTCGTTTTCAGATATCCGTGTGCAGATAATGATAGATGTGACCAAGATGTGAAAAACATGAATAAACAATGCAGAGAGCATGTGGACAAACAAAAACTGGCGAAATAACAACATTGATAAAAAAAAAGTCGGCTGCTCCTCCCAGTACAAACTTATATTTTTTGTTTTTGTATTTATTTATTTATACAAAATACCTTTAAAGGGCCTCACGACTGACAGTATTACATAGGAGGGGGGCGGAGTACAGGCAATAGATCAATTCAACAGTCATTCGTTGCTGCTCTGAACAACCCCCGAGAGATACCAGCAGCTATTCTGTCTCTCCGGCTTCAGTTAATACTACTTGCCCATCTTCAAGCTCACTGGGTTGTTCTCAGTTCCATATGTCTCAATCAATTAACTAAGTGGAAATTGTGTTCTACCTTGGCTGCCTACCCTTTTCACACGATAATGTTTGTATGCATAACTCAACATTTTGCAAATGCCGAGCTTTCAATGCATGTGGATGAGGTAAATGAGGCTGTCAATTAAAAGCAGGACAGGAAGCAGCGTGGAAAATGTGCACTAACAGTAGCAAGATCATGGTAAGAGCAAGAGACAGGAGCACTGGCTTCAGCTTTTACTGGTCCAGAAGATCACCAAAACAATACTTCAAATAACATTCTTTAACCCCCCCAAATAACAATTACCCCCCCCAAGACGATAAAAAAATGTTAGCAATCTAGGCTGCATTCCTGAAAAAATGGTCAAGCAGGCCATGCGAGATCAAGAAGGAAGGAAACTTACCATCATCTGGAGCTTGGTCCTCTCTGGTGGACTGTGAAAGCCTGTAAAGAATTATAAAAAATGCTTCATTAAAGACTTTTTCTTGTGCTAATGCTACACGTATCAAGTTGCACAATTCCTGTCCACAGAATCGGCTCAAGACTATATATCACAGTCTCTTATCATCAAAACAATTTTAAGAATTGTTACTTTCAGGACAATTTTAACAGTTTTAGGTATTGTATTTCTGCATCACTGTAAATACTCAGCATAGTCAAAAATAAACCTTCACTGTGTCTGCTGCTGTAATCATGACTGAATTTTCTTTCACTGTTCTTTAACAGTTTTTACCACATCAATGCTTCTGCTCCACCGCTATTTGTAATAGCTGGTTTGGAGGCATCATTTTCGTGTTGTTAACTGAACCATTCCTCAATTTTCGTAAATCTATGCATGTAAAGATGAAAAGTCTTAAATTTATTCTGGAGTGCAGTTCTGAAACGGGTATAAAAGCACCGTCATGTACTTCTGAACAAAGTCATATATTTATTCATTTATTTGAAATACCTCACAAGCCCTTGGGGCACTGTAGATGTCAAATTCCAAACAATTTCTAGTAGAATAAGCAGAATGGAATTCAAAGAAAAATGCAGCACACAGCAAAACTACATGAACACATGACAAAAAAGAATACAGTAATAAACCTAACGAAAGGGAAATAAGATAAAGAGTACATGTTAAAGCAAAACAACAAAATAGTATAAAGTGCTCGTAATTCATGTTATCATTAAGCTCGTGTTATATTAAGTAGTAGCTAACCATCCTATCCCATGTCATCTTGGCTCAAATGCTAAAATGCGAATCAAGGCTGCCGCAGTGGCTCGGTGGTTACGGTCCTCAGCTGTCGACTTGAAAGACGTATTCGATACTGGTCGCGGCAGTCACTTAACTAACCACAGTAAAATTTGAAGTGGTCTCTGAGCAACTAACGGTCACTGAATCAAATGTTGACTGTCATATTTAGCATGTGTCACAAAGACATGTGACTGCATTAAAAAAGATAGCCGCACAGATGTCTTTGAAAGGCAGTGCCATTCCAAATGCTCATGTATGAGAACAGTTTGGGACTGAAAGGTTTGAAAAGCAATGATGCAGGAACAAGGAAAAGAAAGTTATGCTGCCACAATCATAACAGCAGACCCAAGACAGCACATATCTCCTGCCAGCAACCACAAGCCCAGTGTCACTTAAGAGCAAGTTAGCAATGTCAGCATATGCAATAAAATTGTGATCGCTCAAGCAAATGGCATTACTGCCTCCTTTGTGATCATTCTCGTGAACTCTGTCCCATTGCATTGGCACTTAGAGCTAAAAATTATGGCCACTCTGCATGAAGGGAAAAGAAAGCCTATTACTAGTCGCATGGCCTCTATTTTTTTTCGCTGACAAGTGCTGAATAAAATGCACAGGAAAGAGCAAACACAGCCAATACTAGAAAAAAAGACATTTCTGCCAACATAAATTTTTCACTTTGAGCCAGAAATAAGGCAGTCTCGGATACATTCAATAAATTGAGAGAACTGTATGCAAGGAGCTGCTAAGAAAGAGGTCAAGGTAAGACTAATCTCTCTTTGTCCATTTTACAGCAGGCATTAATAGATGCATCTATCTGTTACAACCCCTGCAGTTACAAGGTGGGATCGCACAGCTTGTGCAACATCAGTGTAACACAAACATAGCAGAACCACACAATTAAGCAGTGGAATAAAATGTCCATATAGTACAGGAAAAAAGTTAGTTCAAGCAATCATTTTCTAATAGTGAGCTAGGCACAGCCGGTACCTGGGCACCCAGACAGGTGGAGCATCGCCCCTTTCAGCTGGGCCGCAGCTTTTTAGGGCCAAGCGCTTGCTGTGCTGGATGGCCTGTTGGATCTCGCGGATGGCGTCCGAGACTACATCGTCCGACGACGGCGGTGGCCCTCCAGTGACAGATCCCTCCGTGTCTGACAGGTGGCCGCTGGAGAGGCCATCCTCAAGCACGGGCATGGCGAGCGGCGCATCAGCTGATCCAGCTAGCGACATGGCCTCGCTGGCCGACTCGCAGTCCGTCCCGTCGGGCGAAAGCGTCAGGTTCCTCGTCTGCTCGTCCATTTGTTCGCCGGTCTCGGTGCTGCTGTTGCTTCGTGGCCGCGGGCTAAGCCTGCGGGGACTGCCTCCTCCCGCGCTTCCTGGATCGGGACTCACGGCGGCAGGCGTGCTGCCGCCAATGCGCGGACTGGGAGGCCGAGGGCTCGGTGGGGTGCGCGGACTCGGCGTGGCCCCCGCCAATCTCTGCCCGACATACGAGCTTCCACACACCGTGCTTTCGTCTGTTTCCTGGGCGTCGGCGGCCACCCGCTGTGGGTAGCCCGGCCGCGGTCCATAGCGCCGCGGTGAGCCTTCGTACTGAGCGATGGGTACGTTACCAATGAGCCGTGCCGGAGCGGTACGCTCGTCAATGTCGTCGTACACTTCGGCACCGCAGACAGGGGCCTCGTACACGAGCGGCTCATCCTCCCACGCCTCGGCAGCATCGCGCTGGCGCCGCTTGGGCCGGCTTCGGCTTTTACAGAATATCTCCCGACCGCCGGCTATCTCGATACGCGACGGCGTGTCGTAGGCGCTCACCACGGAACCGTCCTCCATCGGGTGGTGGTTGTTGTTCAGGCTATCCGCCTCATCGTCGTCGTCTTGGGAGTGGCCGTCGTGACGACCTCGGCACTTGGGGAAGAGCCGCGCCACTTCGTCCGTGTCGCTGCTCGCTTCGCTCGACGGATGCATGCTGCCGACGGCTCCTCAGCCTCCTGCACCCAGCGCAGACAGCTCAGAACGCCGATTGCATAACCGAAACAGTGGTGCCGGCAAGCAGCGCGAGAAGCCTGGTGCGAAGTCGCGCGATAATCCGGGAGAATGATCGAAAAACAAACACTCCTAGGCGCGCACGCCTACGCCTCCCATGGGCTCGAAATGCTGAGCAGCAACGCGGGGCAAGGAAAGGCGCGTCACACGCAACGAATCGCGAGGCAAGCCAAAAAGGCACAGGGCCGAGCTGACCCAACCCCACGCTGGTAGCGTTGAACCCTGGCTACATCGGCTCAGAATCGATCGGCGTAAGCAGATGATTCACGCTCGAGAGGACACCACACCTTAGCGTATGCTACCGATGCTGTGTGCCTCGGCTGAAATGTGCACGCATCACGAAAAAAGGCTTCAACGCTACCAGATAAGTAGTTTTTTTAGAATTTGCACACATTTGTGGGCGCTCGGCGTGCGAAGAACCGGTGGATGAAGTACAGCTTCGTGAATTAACGCACCAGCTCATTTTCGGCCCATCCAAAGCGCAGTTTACCGCAAGGATATTTAGAGAGAAAGGTCCACAGCTGTTTATGCGAGCCGCGTAGGCGCACAGGGCTATGAAACATCCGCAGGGACGTAAAACGGCACGACGGCGTCAGCTGAAGAGTTAGGCTTACCCAACACCGAGGTAGACAGCCCCTGAAAGCAGGGCTATGGCGGAAGGCATGGATACACGCAAGCGATCAAACTTGGTTCTGCGGCCTCGCACGGCCTCACCGATGCTTCACAACGGCTGCCAGGGTCTAGCCCAAGACATTGTTCGCCCCTGAGCGAACATACACGGCCTTCTGTCGAAAGAACCCATAACCGCAGGGCGCTGGATTTGCACCCTCGCACACAGCGCCCCACTAGTCACGTGGCGGACGACGCATGAGCCTTTTCGCCTCGCTTTTCCTTCGCACCATTATTTCGATTCTCTACCACACAGTCAATTTTGCAATGGCATTTGCGAGCAGCTCAATTTCGCCACTCTGCACGCAGGTACTCGATTTAACAATGCCGCACGAGTGAATGAGTTTTCACTGGCAGCAACTCTGCAGTTTGCTTGTGCTTCCAAGTGAAAAAAATTCATGCAAGCACACACGCAGGTGAAGTTCCACAAACTTTTTATTCGCGGAATAGCTCTGTAGTGCGCCCGTAACCAACGTTCTGACAGACACGGCGGGACAAAAGAACAAAATCAACAATAAAAGTTGTCCGCACAGTGCAGAATAGACCGTCGGTCTTCTCCATATCTTTACATAAATCGTCTCCTCCTATTTAAAAAAAAAAAAAAAAAAACTCAAGGTTGACCAACTGAGGCGACGAAAACTGGTCAGTTGCAAGAGCGGTGTTAGGCTTGCCGACGATTATAACTTGTCGAAGTACTGATCCAGGTCTGGCAGAGAGTCCTTGAGTCCCTTGCGCTTGCGGGTCTCCATAACGACGTTGTAGGGGCGGGACTTGCCGTCCAGTGGGTCACCGGGCAGGATCTGCCAGTGGTCGAACACACACTGCGGGAAGGCCTGGCCTCCAGTGTTGGAACGCAGGTCAGCTGTGAAACCTGAAAAAAAAAAAAAGAGCAAATGCTGCAATGCTAAGGCACAGATGGAAAAGCGCAGCTCTTCCCGTGTTAAATTAGTCTGCCCCAGAGTGTGAACTACTTTTTAGATGCGGATGGAGTAAGGGCGATTTGCCCTGCCAGCCGCGTATCGGACTGCCAAAGCCACTCTTACTTCTCAATGGGTCAAAGGACGGAAATGTGGCTAGAGGTAAACAAAGTCCGAGATTAACATTCCTGGCTCTTAACATCTGTCACAACGAAACATGCTCGCGTTCACTCTGGTTGTAGGGTGAACTACTTTATAAGTGTGGACTTATAGCCTGTGCAAACAAGCACTCTAGCTTTGGCAGTGTTGCCTGCTATGTATGAAATTAACTGCAACTGCCATGCTACACACACTGCATTTATAGGACCTCACCAAGGCCTCCATCTCTTGCACACAGGAAGTGCAAATGCTTAGCGCACAAGTAACCAGAAAAACGAAGGCAACAATGTCTAGATTGAAAGAGTTGCATGTCAATCCCAATCCCGAGGCAACGTACCGAACGACTCGTTGACGGGCAGGTAGGCCTTGACCACAAACATGGGTGTACCAGCAACCTGGGATTCCTCGAAGACGTGACCTCGGCGCCGGTTGAGCACTCCGTAGATGCCACCCACAGCATTCTCCGGACATTGGATCTCCACCAGGTACACTGGCTCCATAAGCCTTGGCGATGCAGTTAGCATGCAGGCATAGAGGCATCGCCGGGCAGTTGGGATGATCTGGCCACCTCCACGGTGGATGGCATCAGCATGCAGGGTAACATCATGGATGTTGAACCGCACACCACGCATGTTTTCTTCACAAAGGACCGATTCCTTAGTGGCCCACTGGAAACCAGCCACAACTGAGTCCTTGATTTCGTTCAAGTACTGCACACCCTTGGTGACATCCACAAGAAGGTTGGGGCCAGTGCCTTCAGGTCCAAAGGCCCAGATCTTACGGGCCTCGGTGGCATCCCATTCGTATTTGTCAGAAAGGTAGCGGGCACGAACCTTGAAATCATCACGAGGGTTCACTTGGCCCTGCAAGAAAAGAAAGGCAGCAGCTGTTAGAATGCACACTTGAACAGCAATTTGGACCGGCCATGGTGCAGATGTAATATCGCAAAACAAAGAACAGACAAGGTCAGTCCAAGGCAAGTGAGCTGCACCACAAAAGCTACATATATATTGTGGAGAATTTGCAAAACTAGAAGGTAATGCAGCCGGGGATGACATGTCGGAAAGCTTGGTTGCGCACTTGTTCCTAAGTTAGCATTTCCAATGCATTTGATGGCACAAAAGATTGTGCACTGTATGAAGAGGACAGTGATAATGAGGTCAGCGATGACAAGGACGAGCGAGATGGAGCGAATTCGTGAAAATAAATGCCCTTTGCATGCTGTCGTTCTTAATTATTTTTTCGGTAGCCTTACATTCAAGGAACATTCTTATTTGGCCTTCAATCCTTGGGTGTCTGCTTAGAATTAAGGCCAGCCTAGATTCAAGTAAATATGATCTCGTAACAGCATTTAGAACAAAAACTTCAGTGTCCCCCAGGAAGCTGAAATGGGTTACAACTGCACCCCCTCCTCCTTAAATTGCTGATTGCCACTGAATGAATGCCACTTTCTTGTGGGGTCCTTCGAGGATGGGATCTGTCCAGTTTGTTCCCAAGGGGGCTAACAAGGGACAGGCACCGAAGGCGTTGGACCCAACTGCTACAATGTCCCTCTGTTTGCATTCGCAACTTCTCTACAGAACACAGAACGAGAAGCGCGCCAAGACAGAGGTGCCCCACCACAGGTATTATATGCAGCCCAAAACACACATAAAACCAATACCACGGCATTCATCTTTAAAGCCCATGGTTTAGAGCCTTAAATATCTAGCTTGACTGCACCACAACTCCAATTTGCAATTACTTTTAAGACAAATAAAAAAAAAAACAATGACAACTCTCACACTGCACGAGCGCAATGCATCGCAATAATGTGCTTGCCTTGTCAATGTCCTCGGGCAGGCCATCAGGCAGTGGGCACGCCTTCATGAAGAGACGGTTGTGCTTGTTGGGCGACTTGGACAGGCACATGATGCTAGACTCGTCCTGGACAGACTCCCTGTAGGAGACAACGGGGTCGGTCTTCTTGAGTGGGATACCCGCGTGGTCTTCCTCCAAGTCCTTGAGACAGATCTCCAGGTGCAGCTCGCCAGCACCGGCCACGATGTGCTCTCCAGACTCCTCAATGATGCACTGCACCATGGGATCTGACTTGGCCAGACGCTTCAGGCCCTCCACCAGCTTGGGCAGGTCCGAGGCGTTCTGTGGCTCCACGGCCACACGCACCACAGGGCTCACAGAGAACTTCATGACACGCATGTTGTGCGCATCCTTGAAGGTACTGATGGTGCCCGTTTTGACCAGGAACTGGTCCACACCGACCAGACCACAGATGTTGCCGCAGGGCACATCTTCAATGGGCTCCACATAACGGCCCATCATCAGCACAGTCCTGAACAAGGAAGGATAACAAAAAAGAAAAGGGAGATGGTTACCAACAAACTGCAGAGTAATAAACAATAGATTTTGCGTGAGGGCAATCTGGATCTGTCCACATGACCTCTATGGTGATGCAACAAGCTTTAATAGTGTAATACACACAGAGATGCCCAGATTTCAAAAACATTTTTAAATTTGTAGCCAGACAGAACACTGAATTTTAGGCACCAAATGCTTTTCCTGCCACAATGGAAAGCTTGCCGTCTAAGGTGAAAGATTCCTCAATGATTTTCTCAGAAATGCTGCCTAGTGTAGTGCACACCATGACCACATGTCAGCAAAATATCACTGAAGATGTGCTTTCAGCTTTTGTCACTAGATGACACCACTTTTCTGCCTAAAATTCAGTGTTCTGTCTCGAACAAATACATTGTATGCAACAGCTAAGTCATTCTAATCTTTGGTGTCGACAGATGCAACCTGCCCTGGTGAAATGTGGTCAAATCTTGCAGCTAACTTGCAATTAAAATACAATAAGCATCACTGGCACCTTTGCCTAGACTACATTTGTTCACAGCACCGCGCCTGTACAGGGTCAATCACACTTAGAGGGAACACGGCTCCACGTGGCTGCGCACACGCGGAGCTCCATTGCGACCAAGCTGGTGGCAAACCCGTGTAAAGGGGCAGATGACACTGAGCACTACGTCGAGGTCCCTCTTCTTATGAGCCACTCTGCATTGATTCATGAACGGGTTAGAGGCAATGGCACTCCGCAGGTACATGGCCACGCGGAGCCGTGTTCCCTCTAAGTTTGATTGTAGCAAAAGAGCTTCAATAAGCACGCAAGAATAAACACAAATTCAACTTTTTCTGCAGCTTTGTGTTGGGTCCTTAGAGGATGGGACCTGCCCAATTCGCTCCCAAGGGGGCTAGACGAGAGACAGGCACCGAAGGCATTAGACCCAGCGTATGATGTTCCTCCGTTCGCATTCGCAACTTCTCAGAGTGAAAATGAGAAGCGCGCCAAGACAGAGGTGTGCATAAAAAATTCCCTGGCATCAGAACAGTCGCACGTGTGGCCATTCTTCAGGATGACAAGATGGAAGCTATCAGACACCACTCTGCTTTCAGATCACCTTTCACCCGATGCTTCCACAAAGAATACCTAAGCCAGTGGTTTTACTCTACAAAAAAAAAAAAAACCAGGACCTACAGGAAGGGCCACAAAACCTGTTAGCATGCACCAGGATCTCCACCAAATGCCAATGGCACCCCGTTTATCTACAGAATGCAAACGCAGCAGCTGCAAGTCAGGTGCTCACCTCTGGATGGCCTTTTCAGCCAGATCCTCCTTCTTGCCTGGAGTGTAGTTGGGGCCCATGATGCGCACCTTCTGTCCAGACGACACGACGCCAGAGAAGACTCGCCCGAAGGCGTAGAAGCGGCCCTTGTCAGAAGTCGGCACCATCTTGGAGACGTACATCATCAGAGGACCTTCGGGGTCGCATGCCTTCACAGCCACGGCAGCCTCATCGTCCAGGGGACCTTCGTACAGGATCTCCATTCTATAGCGCTGAGCGGTCACAGGAGATGGCAGGTGGATCGTGATCATCTCAAAGAGCGCATCCCCAGCTGGCAGCCATGTTCGCATCACCACCTTCAGCAAGTTCTTGCCTGCAGAGACGTGCACAGCACTGACCATTACTGGAAGTTTCTGAGAACTGAAAAATGCAGCCAAGAGAGAATCCTCAAATAGACAACACTCTAACATTGATTGCAAACACCTATGTCAAGTAAAGCTTCCAGTTTGGCTAGACCTAATTATTTCATTTGATTTTAGAGCTGGTGCACTGAAGACTATCCGAACCAGGGCGGCATCATATTGCTCAATGGCAGGGGAGTGCGAATGAGTCAGTTTGCAAGTAGTAATTGCTCAAATCATACTGCACTTTTACTATTCAAGGTGCACAAAGCATATAAACATGCAACCTCATGAGCAATATGGCGACATCAACAGCTGAAAATGTCTACCGCAAGAATGTAAACTCTTTACGCTCAAAGATCCCTGGAGTCCTTCTGGCACAGTAGTGCAGCGGTTAAAGAACGTGCCACTGCTCTGCAGTGGAAGATGCTGCCATCGGTGTTGTTTTTTTTTAGTGCGCCAGCACTTATTTCCCATATTTAATCATTTTTTTTTGTTTGTATGAAGCCAGCTTTGCGGCAGGCTGCCTACCGAGTTGCGGGCAGCATGCCTAGTTGTATATATGCCCACGAGATTGTGTACAAACTGCCTACCGTAGCCGTTAAATTCATGATTATTCGCAAGAGGTTGCTCGAGAAGAGCAACCTGGGGCTCGCAAGCCCCACCGGTGGCAGCACCTGCCATCGCACAGCAATGGCACGTTATTTAACCGCTGCACCCCTGCGACAGGAGTGGTATGAGGTCTCCCAGGGATCTCTGAATGCAAAGAGATTTTGACATTCTTGCAGTAGACATTCTCAGCTATTGACGTCGCCATATTGCTCATCAGTCTGCATGTTTATAAGCTTTCTAAACTTCAAATAGCAAAAGTGCAATCAGTAGGCAGCCTGCCGCAAAACTGGCTGGAGACAAAAAAATAAATAAAAATAAACGGCTAAATAAGTGCCAGCACACTTAGCATCCCCATTAAAATTTGCAACGATGTAGGAAAATGCTTTGTGCCCTTTCTTTAAAGGTCTACACAAAGCGTCAGCTACCAACACAAAACATGACACAAAAATGGTGCCAGCAATGCAATCACCTTCCTTCTCCTTGTCGTCACCCTTGAGCACGATGTTAAGCTTCTCCAGGAGGCGGGCAGTCTCTTCCTTCTTGTAGTTCATGATGGAGTCAAAGATCTTGTAGATCGGGTCCAAGATGAACATGGTGAAAGCCCGCTTGTAGTCGGCGTCGGGCTTCTTGGCCCACTTCTTGGTCTTGGGGTTGTAGAAGTTCTCGCCCCACAGGCGGCCCATCAGCTTGTCTACATCAATCTTGAACTTCTCTGCGTAGATCTCAGCAAACTGCTTCAGTGTGAAGGCCCAGCCGTGCAGCCCCGAGCCGAAGCCTACGTTGCCCTTGGATGGCTCCACCTGTTGGACAAACCAACAATGTAGCCAAGCTTCATTTCAAAAAAAGATGGTTAGAAGAACAGGGTGCTAAGCACAGAAACAGGTGAATTCAGCACAGCTAGGTGCTTGCCCATCATGCTAAAATTGCAACGCTCGGCGGCAGCGCATAAAAGTCACAACTACAGTCAACTAACACGCTACCACAACTCCCGTGCATTAGAGAGCCACAAAAAAGCTGGTGATACTGATACTCTTATGGGTAGTGGGAAATCGCGGTGGAGGAAAAAGCTGACGACGACAATGACTCGTGAGCTCGGGCGCCATCCATCCGTGGGTGTCCCCTGGAAGCTCCTGCGCGCGTGCGAGGCCTCCGCAACTGTTGCTCGCAGCCAAAGCTGATCGTGGTGGCCATGGTGCATGTATTTCGAACTATTCCCGCGTGGGTCATGGAAAGTTCGAGTGTGGCTGTTACACAGATCTTTCTTTTAAAATCTCCTTCAGGAAAATGGTGCATCCCATACACAGATGCAGTCCTTACACCCGTCCATACAGTATATGTCCGAAGGCACATGTGTTGCCTTTTGAATTAAGGTCAAATCATTCCTTGGCGCTGCTCTGGTCTCAGCTAAAAGCTCGCGCCACCAGCTTTTTAAACAAAGATTCTATTCTTCCACAAAGAGAACATGAGTGCAGAGTTTCATTGGCGAGAAAAAGCGTGATCAAAATGGTGTTCAGCGATTGCTTAGGCTTGTCTGGTGGGCTACCAACTGATAGTCAGTATAATTTGAAAATACAATTTGTCTGAGCCACCATTTTAAATTTTCTCTGGTCAAGTTTAATGTGCTGGAACTTCTGTTGCAGCAAATGCAAATGGGCCTGAAACATCTATTTTACCTTAATGCACTCCGCGGTATCAAGCATTTAGCATCAAGTCTGCATGACAAACTTCACTATGGCCTTTACAGTTACAAATTAAATTACCTGCATGCTTCAAACAGATATTGTATTTTGAGAACAACTTATTTCATAGGAAAAGTAGAAGCATATTTGAAACCCGCGTACTGAAGCGCATAAAGTGGGCAAGTAACATGAATATCTTTTAAGAAATAAGAAAAACAGTTAAGAAGTGCATTTGCATGAGTGCACTTTTTCAGACCCTGGGAAACTATGAAAAACGCCATTCTCATCAACAATGCAGACAAAAACAAATGACATGTACAGGGTCCTTCAAAATATGTGCGAACACGGCGAAGCGTGCCCGCGCTCCGCGGAGCGTCAGCGCATCCGGCGCGGTCGCGCATCGAAACAATGTGGCGCATGCGCACAGCAGACTGGAGGCGGTGCTTCGTGTCGTCTGCTACAGCACGGCGCGCTTCCGTGCTGTAGCAGACGACACGAAGCACCGCCTCCAGTCTGCTGTGCGCATGCGCCACATTGTTTCGATGCGCGACCGCGCCGGATGCGCTGACGCTCCGCGGAGCGCGGGCACGCTTCGCCGTGTTCGCACATATTTTGAAGGACCCTGTACACTCGCCGTCAAAAGTAAATGGAAGGAGACTCAAAAAAATTTAATTTCTTTAAATCTAAACCTTAATGGTCCATGTTTGCTGGTGCACAGTGCAATTCACACAATCACAATTAGGCTGCACATATGTAGTATTCAAGGATGCATGAATTAAGGGGGGGGGGGGGGGGGGGGGGCAATGATTGAATTTTTTCGTTTAATATTGCCCTCCATTTACTTCCGACGACACCTGTACAACGCTGCAGCATTATGAAATGGCCACACACCTTGATGTCACCCATCGGACCACTCTCGTCACCGTAGGTGGCAATGATGACGTTCGTGTTCTCCACAGTCCGCTGGAACGTCTGGTACAAGTCCTCTGGCTGCAACTGCAGCGTCAGCAGTGCAAGGTCCATCTTGTTCATGAACAGGACAGGCTTGATCCTTTCAGCGATGGCCTGCCGAAGCACTGTTTCCGTCTGGACACAGACACCTGCCAAGTGAAGAGAAGTCAATTAGCGCTCATCAAATTATCTGCTAACACAAACCACAACCACTAATTTTAAAACAAAAAACCAATGGGGCTCTAACGGCTCCTGGCACTGCTACTTGACCCAATAAATTAACGAGAAGTATGGTCACTTTTTTTGTCTAATGGTCCTCAGCCACTTCAAAACCTCTGAAGGCAAAAAAAAAAAAAAAGCCACAAAAAGTAACCTTTCATCATAAAGGTATGTAAAAATCTTTTGGAAAATTTTCAGAGAAGAAACCGTGCACAATTCCTGAATAAATAAGAACTAGATGGCAAGGTACCAAGGAATGGCGAACACCAGACAAAGGCACCGAGAAAGAGCAGTTTAATGTACTCTTTGCCAACACAATGCACATGAGGTTTGTTATGGATTCTAAGTGCTTTCATGGCTTGTGTCAAAATGTCCTTCCCCTCTGGCCTGCAAGGTCCTCAGGTCCACCAGTCAACATGTCAGCTAAGGACTGCATAATACGTACCACTAACACAGTCAACGACAACAAGAGCGCCGTCGGTGACACGGAGAGCAGCAGTCACTTCAGAGGAGAAGTCGACGTGTCCTGGAGAGTCAATCAAGTTGATGAGGAAACCCCTCTCATTCTTCTCACGCTGGTTGTCCTCCTTGATGAATACCAGATCCTTGTCAGCCAACTCGAAGTACATTGACACCGCTCTGAAAAGAACAAAGGGTACCACACATTCAATGTCAAAGCTCCAATACCAAAATGGCCAACACCAGACAAAGCCCCGACCTGCATCTCATGACACTGATACAGACAGGCACACCCGGAACAAGTGGTTTAGGTTTTGCATTTCCATTCATTTTTATTCGACATTTCTATGCAGACGAAAATGCATGCTTGTGTGGAACCACTCACGTAGATTTGATGGTGATACAGCGTTCCTGCTCGTCCTTGCGCGTGTCTGTGAATCGCATCTCGCCGGCCTTGGCTGCAGCAATGATGCCAGCCTTGGACACAAGCGAGTCTGTCAGCGTCGACTTGCCATGGTCTACGTGGGCTATCACAGACATATTCCGGATATTCTTTTTCTTGTTCATGAGACCACGGATCTCGTCCACCGTGAAGTTCACCTGCAAAGCCCACGTGCACTCATAAGCACAAAACCCATGCCATCTCGAAGCTATTAGCCATACGGCAGTCATCAGTGCTAACGAGCTTTCACTACATTCAAGGTTTGAAACTTAAACATCAGAACAGCCAACGTTTTTTGCTTGCCTTCACCGCTATTCACTAACACTGGTATGACAAGGCATGCACAGCTGCCATATGCTTGGCTCTGGAAAGGACCAATTCTGCTAGCTTAAAACTGCACATACAACATTCACAAATATGCATGTAAGCTTTTTTGTAACATGTGAATAAGCTTATCAGAACAATAAAAACACCCAAAACACGTGGTTTATTACAGCCTACACTTGTCATACACCCCCCCCCCCCCCCCCCACCCAAATCTTGTAAATTTCCGTTCTCACTTGTCTTATCCTTCAGCTTACCATTTGCATCCGCTTCCAGTCGCCAGTGCGGCCAAAATATCTCAACAGACGGCCGAAATTCAATATCAACGGCAACCATCATGGTAAATTAAATAAGGGCAGCGCACCGAAATCTACAATCACCGAAACAAAATTCTTGACAAAGGGCGCAATATGCTACATGGCTGCCAACAGGCAGACAAAAAGACACCCGACACACCCCACGTGAACAAGGCATGCCCTTTCCGCGTCAATAGTCACGCGACTACCATAAGCTGACACTATCGGGCGAACAAGTGCCACCCGCAGCGCTCAGCGGTCTGCACGTTCCTCTGCGATCACGGACAAGATTCCAATGCCAAGACCAGCACGCCACGTGTCGGGGGACGTTCAGCCGAAAAACGCGACCTACATTCTGCACACACCTCCCTGAAAGTTTACCATGCAACTTCAAGAATGAAACGACCCTCAATCCCAAGTTATGCCGTTCCTTCCTGCGACTAGAGCACTTAAAATCTCAGTATCGTAGCATTTTAAGAAATTTTCATTGATTACAAAAAACGCGCATCTCGGATGTGCAACTGCGCAAGAAGTCCTATCTAGACACAAATCGCAAGATTGGCTCCTACAGCTGCACTAACCCCACTACGACCGATCACATACTGCACGGAAACAAAACAAAAAAGAGACATCACGACAGCAACGCTGTCATCGCCCGAGGCAGTTAACACATAGGGTGACATCCGCATCCTCATATCAGCTGAACGTCAAGTTTGCTTCCGTCAGCTAACGCTGAGTACAGCTAAAAAATCTGAGTAACACCGAGCTATAAAACCATTGTTCAACACAAGCTCTCGTCATATACGTATATTATGCAAGAACAACCCCATCTGCCTTTTCCCGAGACATTATGCCGGCCAGACCGCGACCCGAAGCAGTGCACAGTAAGGAACACTAAAATATCCTTATGTCCGCAAATAAAAATTTCCCTCTTTTCAGGTTCACGAATGTATTGGGAATTAGGATTGATAAAGATTGGAGAAGGATGTCACATACCATCTTGAGTTTTTAAACTTTTCTTCCGATGGATAGAACTTCGGTCGTACCACTATGGCGGATACGGGTAAAAAGGACCAAGCAGGCAGTGGTAGCGCTGGTAGCGAGGTTAACTTTTATGTGGCCAGACATAGAAAGGCTATGGGCCAGACTTTGGCTCGATTTTATTCTCACAACTCAACTTTTGTCCAATTGCTTCTCTTTTGAATACAGAAAACTTAAGGCAAATATTTCGTTTTCATACTTATATTGATAATTTTGTTTTTTTTATGTACTCAAAATACAACTGTAACATATTAAGAATGAGGTCATTGGGCATCACGGGTTCGCGCATTGCCGTCAACATCACGGCATGGCAGCGCCCATGCATGAAGTAAGGAAAGAACTTCGTGGTTCAATGCCTGTAGCGCTCCGTTTTCTGCCTATTTAGTTGTGGACCCCACGTTTACGTAGGGAAGATTGCTCCCTTAATTTGTCTCATTGTTCCTACTGTCTGCATCAAAAGTTCTGCCATCATGTCAGTTTTGACGAGCCTAATTGGAGCAACTGGCCGCTGCTTCAATACGATGTGAGCAAAGCTTCCGAGTCTACCGCGTCTGCTGCTCCAACTGACCGCTCCAACGCTTTTCGCTGAAAGTTTTCTTAAAGTTTTGATTCGTCCGACATTTTCTTGGGTCTTTTCTCTAGCACTTTGCTTTGAACGCGCACGATTCGTTGCCTCACGCGCGTCCGTTTTTCTCAGATGGCTGATTGAAGATCGCCAGGTTGTATGTACAAGCACACATTTATCTAAGGACTTTAGTCCTCCACTGTGTATTAAATTCTAGGAGGTACAGTTATTAGAGGTACAAATTCTCAAAGTACAATTCGACGCTGCGCTCCACTGGTAAAGAAAAGGCATGGTCCGTTGACATCTGCATGTAAGCGATGAGGTTGAATCTGGTTTGGTTTGGTTTATTGGGGTTTAACGTCCACAAAGCAACTCAGGCTATGAGGGACGCCGTAGTGAAGGGCTCCGGAAATTTCGACCACCTGGGGTTCTTTAACGCCAGTTGGTCGAAATTTCCGGAGCCCTTCACTACGGCGTCCCTCATAGCCTGAGTTGTTTTGGGGACGTTAAACCCCAATAAATCAAACCAAACCAGATCCTACCCAACCGACGGCTCACCGCTGTGTCCACATACATCGCGGTGAACAGTACAGGTCACTCCTTCCTTCATTCCGTTCCCCAACTCTGCACCATGTCCTCGGAGAAGCAGCTAAGCGACCCCAAGGCCGCTGGTTAACGGAGACTGGTTACACGTGCTGACTGTCCATGGGGCGTCGGACTAGACGCCACAAAGGGGTAGCTTCAGTGTTTTTAATTCAGTAAAGGCGTCTTACTACCCCCGCCAGCCGGCAGCGAGACTTGCAGTGTGAGGAACGTCGCAACAAACTTGCAGATGCTTAGCGTGCGCGACTTTGATGTCTTTATTAAATGTACAGTGGCATTCCATACTGCCAATTTTCAAACCATCTTTTCTTTGCGCAGGTGCACGGGGCTCGTTGCGCAGTCCGGTCAGCTGCTGCAGCACTTAGCTCTGTCACCAGAATCGCAGCAAGTGAGAGGAATTGTGCGCAAGTTCTTTCCTCGACCCAGCGAGCACAAGAGGATTGCCAAGTACGGTTTCAAGACCCGTATGTCGACCAAAAATGGGAGAAAAATTCTGTTCCGTCGCATGCTCAAAGGACGGCATGTCTTGTCTCACTGACCACACTTGTCATCAAATATTCAACTAGACATGTTGAAAAACGCCAGTAAAATACTTATTTGCCCATCTCACTTGTTTGTGCAGTTATAGTAGGATTCTTCAGTCCTTAAATAAAGAACTAGAGGTTAACAAAGTAGTGATGCCTCACTTCATATGTGTGAGGACAAGTGCCCACACCAAAACTTGCCAAACCACTGTTGCGAATTTCTAGTGCCCATAAATCACCACCTTATCAGTCCCCTTTTTCATATACTCATTACAGAGATGTACTGGGTGATGGTCTTTGCCTGCAGCTACATGCAGAATACTTAGGAACTACCATGTGGAGCAAAAAACTGCTCACTGAATTGTCGAACACAACTGGCTGTTGGATGTAGCATGTGCATAAATGGTTGCAATTTTTTTAATGTTTTTTTTTTTTTTACTGCAGACAAGGCAAACACCACTTGCAATAAACGACGACGGAGCTATGAATGTAATTGCACTCAAGAGGTTGTTTATAGTTTCGTGATAAGTGATTACCATTATATATGCTCTCAGGCAGATGCGAGACATGGTTCAAATAAAATTTCTTGCCATGTCTAACTAGCCTCCATGTTTCGGCCTCTGCAGACGAAGACAGTTACTTCGGTTTTCACATTGTAAGCTTCATATAAAATTATTAGTGAATTGCCCATATAATTGTCATTAACTCAAACTTTCAGATCTTTTAAATATCGGGTAAATCAAACATTTATATAGCACAGTAAACTCTGAAACATACTGTGGGTTTGTCACTGATCACTTAGAAGATTTTTGTAATGAAATTGTATTGAGATCTAGTAGATGAAACTTGGAAAAGGCCATCACAGAGTAATTTGTGCTGCCCGCAGGCAACGCAGAGTGGCCTGATAAACGCAGAGTTTATCAGCTGGCTTGCCGCAGTGTGCGCACTTTGAATTACTCTGTACTGCTCCGAACTTAGTGCAATTCTGATGCCCAGACAGCCACTGCACACTGCTTCCACTCCTGGCTTCAAAGCTTGGAGATTCACAGTGAAGGTGTGAGAGGACAGAGTCCATTTCTCAAGGTAACAACAGCTAGGCCGAGCAAGAGAGAGAACAGGAGAAGGACCATCAATCCAACTCTCCTCATCAATGAATGGAGAATTATAGCACTGCATTATCACGTACCGTTGCCGGCTGGTAGTACCATTATTTCTTATTTTCCTTCAGCGGAAGCAAGAGACCTTATAGGTACTTTGGTTGGTGGAGCAAAGCAGCCTTCCGAAGAGGTGGGGTGTGTGCAGCTGCGAGACAGACAAGACCACTCTACCAATTGTCCGAGCAGAGAAGTAGTGCAGCCACTTGTGAATCACTAGCAGTTCCTCATGTAAGCAACGCTAATTCCACTAGATGGTTATCAATAAAGGATGTATACACTAAACTGCCACCAAGCCAACTTCAGTTTAACTCAAATATTTCTATATACCAAGCGACAACTGTTGCTCGCACTCTGCCGATAGCCACCTGATAAAAAGCGCTGAAAAGGCACTGGTGGAAATACCACGGCTTTTTTTCAAAGAAATACTTCATGAACAGTGCACTAACAAAGCCACGCAAAGAAAATCTGCTTCTCACACCATTTTCTTTCCAAAAAATGCATTAAAATGCAGAATTTCTGGCTGCATCCTTCTGAACAAAAACAGTTACACATTTCCTCCAGATATCTTGTCTTAAACAGTAAACTATTATCACCTTTGCACCTCACATGATTACATGTAAACCCACTAAATATGTGGAAAATATATATGTCCATTTTAAGCTGCTTCTCTTACCATTTTGCCATTGTGGAACGTTACTGAATTTTCATCTATATATTTGGTTCGACAGTGCTATTTAACAACTTCCTTACAGTTTGCACACTTCCCTGCACTTGCAGAGCTCTTGTCCCGATTAGATTCATAACCTCTAATCTATGAATGTGAATAAGAGTGAGGGGCCCCACTGCTGCTACTGAAGGAAATCTTGCTGCTGATACACTGACATCACCAGCCGTTGCCATAGTCCATAACAAGTTTGCCCATGTAGCCAGTCTCGCAAAGCTCTGTGCCCAGTGACAGAAAAGCAGCAGGGTCAAGTTGGGACACTTGATAAATCTGCATCTTTGAACAAATGAAAAATGTAAACTTCATAGCAGAAAAAGATCAGTACTGCACGAATGGGACAGGACAGGAGAACGAGGACCACCGACGACAACACAGGCGCAGTCTGTGTTCCTCGTTCTCCTGTCCTGTCCCATTAACGCAGTACTAATCTTTCCTGCTATGAACCAACTAGCCCGCAAGAACGTTCTACTTCGTAAACTTCATGCATGAGCAAAAGCACCTGTCCTTGTCTTCTTTGTCTTTTGATGTGCTCTTTGTACATTCAAAGACCCGGTACTACTAATGGAAAGGCACTGTCACTAGCATCAGCGCAATTTTTCTAAGGCAGTGTTTGCGAGGCTGGGAAAGTAGACTGTTCGCCACTGCCCTGTGCAGTGATATGTTTTCGCCTCCACTGCTGGTGGCTTATGCCGTGTTCACACAATACTGAAACATGTTACACCCATCCTCGGTAGAGGTGCTCTGCACTGCCTCCAATCTGCATCTTTGCAGAATGGAAACTGAACTAAAGGTTCTGTTTGAACATTCACCGTATTGCAGCATGGTCATCTCCAGGTAAGCACAGCAATTTTTTTGCTACAGATTCAAAACTCAGCGCAGTTCATGAATCATGACTACAGCTGCCAGCATAGCACCACCTGGCTGCATTCCAACATCACAGAGTAACTATGAAGTACTCATGTGGGCCATCACATGGGCTACGTCGGTGACGCAGTGTAGGACTTCAGATTAATTTCAACCATCTGGGGTTCTAGTACATGAGCTGCTATTACACAGCACACATGCACATTTTTTAAAAATATCGCTTGCATCGAAATGTGGCTGCCACAGACTTTTCATCACAAAACCTTCAGCACAACCGCTGAATGTCATAGCCACTGAGCCACAACTACTAGTGCAGCATCGCATAAGGCTAACAGCTGGCGTGAAGCAAACATCTTCAATAAGCTCACCTGATTCTCCCATAGGAAGGATGAGGCATCAAAAGCTGCAAGCAAGACACGTACCAGGAAGCTGTCATAGGGCCTCTTTGATCGAACCCGACATCAAAACTAAGCGATGGCTACCTAGTAGGTATGTGAAGGAGTGCATACTGAATATTAAAGGTCTCTTCGATTTGGCTACACTTGCTGCACTAGCTCCGTGAAGTTAAGCAGCGGTGCTGCCAGCATGCAGCATCAGTTCAAGCAGTTCAAATGAACTGGCTGTTTCCATAAAGAATGTTCAAGTGGAGACCTGATCATCATCTAGCCTTGGCGTTGCCGCCAACATCAACGGGCACCAAAATCTCAAAACACATTAAGAATTTTCAGTCAGCAAATCCCAAAAGAAGTGTTGTCATGAACGAGCCCCAGGAATTCGTCGTTTCACAGAAAAAAGAGAAAAGGTAATTGAAAGCATACACAAAGACAATTTACGAATATGCGCTGAAACGCTGCCCATGTGGCTCGAGCTGACTGCTCAGGTTTACAGTTATGACGCCACTAGCAGTAACTCGCATCCTCCTCCTCAAGAAAGACCTGCCACCATTTCGTTGAGAGACTAGTGTCCTATCTTTTTTGCTACTCCGACCTAGACATGGGAGCCACCATACTGCTGAACTACAGCTGCACTTCCACTTCGGAGAATGCAAGCCAGCCAATTACTCTTGCAGCACCAGGCTGAAACTTTTGTAAAACAAAGACAGAAATGCAACAGGCGCGCGCTGCACTGCAGAATGAATGCACAAGTGCTGTACTCCTTGAACTGATGCAGCAAGTGCAGCCAAATCGATAAGACCTTAAGCTTCCATGCAGTGTAGGTGCTAAGAAACACGACACAGGTTCAGTACTCACATGTGACTGAAGTGAGTCAATTCCTTGTCCAATTTTGAATGCATAAAACCATTTTACAGCGAGCAAAGTGTTCAAACCCAAACAATGTGGAAAAGAAAAGCAGGATAAACTTATATTTCTTGAACCAAACTCTTTACATTGCAGTCCCATGACTGTCTTAAAAACAAACTGTATTCAAGTGATATTTGTACAGAGGTTGATAAAAGAATCCAAGGCACAGAGTTGACGAGGTATGTGCTGGCCTCATCAGGAAGGAGCAGGCTGGCTGTTGGACACTGGCTCGGTTTCTCGTGCGGCATACCGCGTGCCGTCAAATTGGCGAAGGTGGATCTGCAAGAAAAGGTTCCCAGCATGGGGAAAAAAAACAAATTTTAAGAAGAGCTTTTCCATGGTAGAATATTGATGACAAAGAGCCTTCTGCAAACAGATTTAATATGCTGTCAAACATGGAGACCGGATGGGAGCATTCACTATAAGAAAATATCTCGTTTCTGTTGTCAGGATTTCAAGCCTTGTGCCACCCGCAAGGATCTAAATCTACTCTTTCCAACAATTTAGGGGACTACTCCATTCACTGCTTTCGCTTGCTTGAGACAAGCCTCTCCAGGGAAGCCAAGCAATACCTACTCCGTTAGAATAAGCAGCATAATTTGATGCAATTACTCAACACAGCAGCATTAAAAAAGAAGAGGCCAGAAACAAGACCACAAGTTGTTTAACACAAACAATAATATAAAGCATTATGGTTCGATTCTAGCTTATTATGAAGCTCGTAACTAGGTGTGTAATGTAAATAATCGTTGAAAGTGGAAACTTCATAACCAATAGTCATTACACTATATTAAAAAAAAGTAGCCATTCATTGTAGGTGCAAGCACAATGGTTTGCATTTCCCATTGCAGGGCACAAGAAATGCCAATACATTGTTCTCTAGATGGGAAAGTCTGCATATTACAATGTAAAAAATGCCTCGCTGCTTTCCTTTTGCTGGGTAGCGTCTCACCAGAGCAGAGAGTTAATAAGAAAGGAAGAGACCTGTGACCTACACGCCCTCGCAAAGGCACACCCAGAAAAGCGATTTAAAACCTTTATAACATGCAAGTACTAGAGAGGAGTTTTCGTTAGTTATAGTAGAGGTCTTTTATAAGGAAGGTTTTGTTTTTCCATTGCTTACTGATCTCTTGCTGTGTTAATGTTGTTGCCTTGTGACTTGGAGTTTAAGAAAATAATTTTATAGCTTATTGCACAAGCTTATTAGCACAAAAAAGGTAGCTGTTTACTCTTGTCTAATTGGCATTTGTCTATTGCAATGCAGCCACACCTGTTGGCAAGTTCCTTTCACACTTAGCCCTCAGTTACTTGAAGTCACAGAAACAAGATAAATATTTGCGAAAGATGGAGTTGCAGATAAGCAAAATACTGACATTTTTTCTTACTTTAATCATCGTGAATTGCAAAAATTTACGCCTTCTTCCAGTGTTATTTTGTAGCACAAACTCAGATATGAAATCGGGCAATCGGTTATAATAAAGTAGGAGCCCCTTGTAGCGGCACTGTTGCGCACGACACATACCTGATGGAAAGTGCGTCTGCTTTGAGCACGTGACTGCATTGATACTAGGTGGCCACAGCTGCTGCTATCTGAGGAGGATGTGTGGATTACAGGTGCACTTCTTCCAGTGTGTCCCCTCCTTATGCTAGTAAGCCTGTCATTGCCTCGGAAAATGAACTCTCTTTATGTACCGCTTATGTTCTCCAAGGTGTCATCAGCGCATCAGGCATCAATGCAGGGCTTGCTCGCTTGCTGGTTCCTCGCATGAACTGCGGGCCAGGCAAATCACTGGCTGAACGCTTTTTTTTTTTCTTGAGCTTCTTAATAGCAGGAGTTATGTGACCAGGCTCGCTGCATCCTTCTGCTATTCTCGGAGTGGGCAGACATCCGCACTCTTGCACTTGTACCCCCGCCAGTAGTTTCGAAGCCGTTCTTCAAGCAACACTTGCAATTATTGTGCCATTGTCAATGTTTCGCATCTAGCCAGCCCATTACATGTCAGTTTCTTCATAATAAATATCACATGAGTGAGCACACTTCGCTTTCCCCGTGGCACACGCATACGACTTTAGTTTGCGAGCGATGACGGCACATCTGCAGGTGGGCAATTTAAAACGCTTTTTATAAGCGAGGGTGTTGATAAAGATTCAAAAGTTACTCGTCCCTTATTGCCTAATTTCTCCTGCACCTGACGTCTGTAACAGAAATAGTCCACTTAAGAGGAGAGATAGGGCGGCCAACCGAGTGAATGAAAAACATCTCTTACTCCAGATTGCCTGCTACATCTGTGTCCCTTAAAATGGGTTCAACCTACCAGCATCAACTATTTCATCATTTCACTGCGCATGTAATGGCATGCACTGTTTCGATTTATTGGCACTGACACTACAATGCATGTGATTATAACCAAGTGCACCTAGCTTTTATATTACTGCTTGATATTAAGAGCCTTGCACTAGACCAAAACTTTCCACAGTTGCCTCACTAGGCATAGAATTAAGTGTTTAGAGCATTGAGAATATTTTGTTGAAATGAAAGAAGTTAACAGTTACGGCTGTTTAAGTAGCTTCACAAAATTTTTTTCTGCCACACAGCACTTAAAATACTGAAAGCGTTGTTAAAGCCCTATTTCTTGAAGCTGGAAGAGTGAGCTATGTAGATGTGGATCTAAGCACGAAAATTCCCTTTGCCTTAATTTTAACAGCTTCTCAAACACACAATGCTTGGCTAGTCAAGCACCATGAACTATAATGCAGCTGTTTCACTCGTTTTCGCCATTGTATGCTATGAGACCTCCTTTCCTCTTATCAGAGTACAGTAGCATTTGACATTAAGTAATGCCACATAGGCCATCTCGACCAAACAGAAGCCACAAAAACACACATGCGCACACACACGCGAACAGGCTGAGAACAATAGCTCATGGCTTCTCTGCAACTGCTGAATACACAGAACTGTCATGAATTTCTGCTGCAACCACAGAAAAAAAAAAGAGAAACCTAGTGCACAACAAATTTAAATCCACGTGTTACTGTCCAGTTCATCTACCAATCTCACTTATGCCAAACCACTACTAAGGTGTAGCAGGCAGTCACCTGAAGGTGCATGGTGAACTCATCACTGCGACTCAAAAATGGGAAGTTGCCACCACGTTTTAGATGGGCTCTCTTGGCATGTGGATAGAGCTTGTAGAGTTCTTCCTTCACTTCTTGCTTCAATGCACTGGAGTCGAAGACCTGAGCGTGTAGGCATGTCAATAAACAGAACGGCTGATGTACTTCTCGTGCACATATTGATTCATTAGGTACAATCATCAACGTCCCAGCCTGGTTATGTCCACTGCAGGCCTGTCCCACTTATATATGATTAGCCCTGTCCTGTGCTACCTGCGGTCACTCTATCCCTGCAAATTTCCTTATTTTATCTTTATCTTCCCATCTCCCCTTCTCTGTCCCTGATACATACTCCATCCCTTAGACGTTACTGTGCTATCATAACAATCCATCAGTTACCTGCTCTCATCACGTGTCCCACCCATGTACACTTAATCTTCTTAACCTCCTCTTCTCAAATTCACCAAGCATATCACGAACTCATTCCTTAATCCACGCTGCTCTCTTCCTATCTGGAGGCAACTGAAGGCCAGAAAAGGTGGCCAAGCTAAAAGCACACGGCTTAGCACACTATTTATCAGGCAGGCACTTTTGCATTTTCCCACTCATTCATCAACTATTGCAAAGATAGAGGAGCAGCAAAAAACATTTTTCTCGAAGGCCCCAGCACTGCACGAGGCACAGTCTCAGAGAAACCAACAACAGTGCCAAGAGACGCAAAAACAAATAATGTTAGATCTAATCCCAGCTTGAATAATGCACTTAAAGGCAACAAAGATGACCCTTTCTGAGATCAAAACATCGTTTTGCTCGCCACATTTACAAATCCTTCAAACTTCCTAGTTACTTTGCGTAAAACATGATTTTTGTGAAAACACAGCTACTGCCATGCCTATGAAGCACGCACTTAAACAATGAGAATCGCCAATTTGTACTGCAAGGTGGCACCAGCAATTTCATTTCAACTCTACGTTGTGGGAATCTGGCCCTCCGCCGTCGCCTTTGCGCGGCTAGCCGGCCTCCCGCGTTGTTTCTCCTCTTTCCCTTGCCCCCGCCTCAGGCGGTGGAGAGGCGGCTGGGTGACTAATCACTGTCATTTAGCCACAGCTCCGCCCCGGCTCCCCAAGGGCCTTTGCCATTGGCGCCTTTTGGCGGGAATTCGGGACCCCGCTTTGGGCGGCCGCGCGCCGCGCGACCGTCCGAGCGGGGCCGAGACAGAGAGAGATCCCTCCGAGACAGCGAAAGGTGCGTACGTTACTGTTTGTCCCTGCCGGCCTTTGCCGCTCGGACCAGTGCTTACTCGAGCTCGCCCGCACGTGTCCTCTGACCTGCAGCGGCTCGAGCCTGTCCAGCGGGGTCCAGCGACCTCAGACAGGCGTACCTTGCGTTGATTGCCCACTCTCTCTCGCAACCGGCCCAACGGTCGACACGAGAGAGAGATCACAGCACTGCCGCGGGGACATTCTCCTGCAGCGGCGTGCTAGCGGTGTGCATTACTCGAGTCGCTTCGTGCGCGCAGCGGAGCCTTGCTCCTCGCGCGCCCCCGGGACGGGGTGACGATTGAGTGTGTGTGTACTGCTGAAGGACGACGTGAATAAACGTCTCCTTTGTGAGATTGGAGGCCTATTTCTTTGCGGTGAATCGCTCTCCTCCCAGCGGAGGTTGAGTGCACTGCATCGGTGTCCCAGTGTGTGTGGTGACGGCTGATCGGGGCCCTTGGCTCGCGCGAAGCTCGAACCCGCGGTGGGTGGTGGCCTGTGTCCACGTAGGAACCCACAACTGGCGCCCAACGTGGGGCGCCAGTTGTGGGGTTGGGCGCCAGTTGTGGGTTCCTACGTGGACACAGGCCACCACCCACCGCGGGTTCGAGCTTCGCGCGAGCCAAGGGCCCCGATCAGCCGTCACCACACACCACTGGGACACCGATGCGGCGCACTCAACCTCCGCTGGGAGGAGAGCGATTCGCCGCAAAGAAATAGGCCTCCAAGTTCACAAAGGAGACGTTTATTCACATCGTCCTCTAGCTGATACACACACACTCAATAGTCACCCGTCCACGTAGGAACCCACAACGTTCAACTTTACTTTCAGCTGAATGTAGCCCCGACTCTATATTTAAGTATTATGTGGACACGGCATAGTAAAAACTGCAATGTGCTCTTTTCCAGTGACTGCTATGATTCACTCAACTCATGTCATCAATTAAGGGGCTCTTAGTCAACTTACATTTTCTTACATGATCATGGAGCAGATTTTTCTCATTTGCCTAAGTGCTTTCTCTAACTGTAGAGACTCCTATCAATACATAATCTCATAATCACGCAATGCTCTAGTGAAGACAATATTGGAAAGAGCAAACCATGAAAGTAACAGAATAAAGCCAAAGTAAAATACAGTGAGCTAGTGCATGGGGAAGACAAAAACCGCTCTTTTTTTTTCTAGTTTGTAGACCATACACCACGTGTCACACATATAGGACACAGAGATAATAGTCTTAGAGTGAAAAAAACCTTCCATGTTTCAGCTGTTTTCGTGGATGAAGGTGGACAGTGAGCATAAGGATGACCAGAAAAGATAATATGCAAACTCATACCTAATGTGACATGTAATCAGTGCTTGAAATAGTAATTAAGATGTTATTTCCATACCTTAAATGCCACATACTATGTTGGGGACAAATGAAACATGAATGGGCAATTCCACCACAAACACCTGAATGTCAAGATTTTTGCTAAGGAAGAAAAAAAAATTGCATGTTTAATTATCCCTCCAGTGGTGTGACAATTATGCTTTGAAAGGGATGATGAATCGACTTGTATTTTTCAGCTAGTATTTTTTCTTCTTATTTTTGTATTTGTGTTCAAATTGTCCCTTCATATTTAAGAATGCAACATGGCTAAACAATATGGGACACAGCTAACTATACTACATCTCATAAGTTCCTTGCAGCAGTATGGAAGGTAGAGACCTCCACACTCAATCAGGAAAGCACATAAAAAATGTTGCTTCACAACTCATCGTTTGCATGTCATCTGCTCGCAGAGTGCACAGATTATGTTAGAAAAAGAGTACAAATCAACACTACTAACTACTAAGATGGCATATAGAGCCTGTTCATGCGTTAAGCATAGCCAGTAAAATATTATCAAAAAAGGGGCAAACAGTGAGCACCGCAAGTGTTGAAAGGTCATAGTGGCAATAAATAAGAAATACTGCAAACGGCGGACAACACAAAGTGGGAGATTATTGTTGGGAAATCTTACATCAATAATTGTGATGGAAATTCCATCCAAGTATTGAGGTTCCACATATGCATTGATGCAATTCAGTGTCAACCGTGAGGCAAGCTCAGACTGTGACAAACTTTCCAGCTGAAAAGAAAGTGAAAACCAGCATAGTGAGCAAAACTGGGTTTCAATGTTCAACATGCTTTGAGGAAAATTTCAAACAAAGCAATGATTAAAATCTGAGCATAGCCATGCCAACAATAGACTTAGAACAGCCTAAATACCTAGGAGTATTTTTAGAAAAAGGAGTACCCTTACTTTTTCCACCATGAAATCTATTGAGTCAGCTATATCATTGTCGACAGGGTGGAGGCTGTAGCTGCCCATCACCATTCTTTTGAGCACCACTGCAGGAAATAGCCAGAACCTGCGAAGATGGAAGGATGTTTCCTTTTCCCTTCTGAGAAAACACTAGGCATCGATAAGCATCGATGAGGGGAATACACAGATACTGAAGACACCACTACCACTTTCTTCCTTCAAAAATGGTCCTGGAATACCTTATCTACTCGAAGACCTGCTATGCTGTCCAGCAGCTGCTTTGTTATTCCCAGTTAGGGTTGATGCTCAAAAGCTTTCTCGGCCACTGAACTCGGAACAGTACTGAACTGCATTGACAACATTTCAGAAGTAGAACCCCGATTATGTGCAGTGGATTAATGTCACAGTTAGCAAAATAACAGCGGTGGGTTGTCACCACCTGTCTGGTGACAACAGCATGGACAGCAGTCCATTCAATATGGCAACAGACGACTTGCTAAGAGTCAACGTCCCATGCAGAATAGGAAACAGGAGGACACAGCTTCGGTCACGTATCTCTTCTGCATGCTCAGGTTGAGTTGTTTGACCTGTCACTCATAGATGAATCCATTCTCATGCATGAAGACACACCTCCCCTGCCTTTACCACCTTTGAGTTCCTTCCTTTTTTATCGGGCGTGTTTACTTTGGAACACTTGATTAACCTTTTGTCAAAGGGTACAATACGAGGTGAGAATCCTCTCTCGTGTCCCAAGGCATAAGGATAGCAAGAGGAAGCGGGCCTGAGTTATAATTGTGTCATGTTTTGGCTATAATAGGCTGGGCATCAGAGCCCAAAAATGCAGTTGCACTCTCTCTGCGACACAGCTTATCTGAGATCTCTGCGACACAGCGTATCTGAGATCTCTGCGACACAGCGTATCTGAGAGTACAGAAGGGTAGTGGATCGGGCTAGTTGGTGCAGTTTTGACATTTTTCGAAGCGCTAAAACAACAAGGACGCAGAGGGAACAGACAGGGACGAGCGCTGTAGTGTGAGTAGGCGCAAGGCACACTGTCAGCGCTGTAGTGTGGGATATGGTGTTCTTATCTCAGTGTTAAGACTAACTGGACTGATTGGGGCCCCACAGTTTTGTTTGCTTTGGCCGATAGTCTATGCATATTTGCTTCCTAACAGTAAAAAGTTGTATATGAGGTCAACTTCGGAGGGTAGATGTGTTGGTGAGACATGAAGGAGCTAGACACCGCAGCGGACACCGCAAGTACCGCCCTGTGTCGTCTTCTTTCTCTGTCCTGTGTCCGCTGCGGTGTCTAGCTCCTTCAGGTCAACTTCCTTCAACACCAGCATCCGGCAATTTTACTCAGTTCTTTCTTGCTTTTCTTAAATCTTATTATTAGTGGTATTATTCATAATAAAATAAAAATGGAAGGAAAAGGCGTTGCTAGCCGTGGCATCTGCCATCAAAGGAAGCACCTAAGCTCCGGCTAGTGGAAATATAGGAAATGTGAGAGAACAGGAAGGGTGGGGGGGGGGGGGGGGGGGGAAGAAACAAGGAGCGATTAAATGAAAGGAGAGGGGTAGGAAGGGAATATACACCAAATACAAAAACACACGGGTTGACATAGAGTACAGCGCCCACATGCGACTGTCGAGAAATCTCTGCACACAGGCGTGCACTTGACCAGGGAGTGGGCGGCTGCAGCCCACATGATGTCTCCCATGCTGGCACCGACACATTGACTGTCTCGCGACTAGACATCACGTGGGGCCATTCTTTGAGCACATGGGGCACACACACTTGGCCTTCTCGCACAGAGTGCTCATAGTAAACATTTACGCGCTGCACGCGTCCTGTCCTGCCACAAAAAGAAAAACAAAAGTACGGCTCACTGTACGCAACAGCTGGAGTGGGGCAGCACAGCTGTAAAGCGTCCAAGGTAGCACACACGGACTGTCCTGTCACTGCTCGCAACTACCTGGCGCAGAAAAGACGGGACGTCAAGCCCGCCTTTTTCTAGGTATACACAGAGGCTCACTAGAGTTCGCTCAAAGGTGCGTGCACTGCCCTGTGGCCACAGAAGCACCATGAGGTTGTCTGGGATGGAACCCAGTGCCCTGTAGACCGAGAGCATCTTGCGACATGGCTCGACCAATGCGGCACAGTGGAGGAGCAAATGCTCCAGCGTTTCAACCACACCACATTCACCACACATGTCATTTGTAGCTAGTCCGTGGCGCACCTATCTGCCCCCGGGCCACACGCATTCTACACATGCGCGGAGGATCACCACGTGCTCCACAAGAGTCAGTGAGTGGCCACTGACATGTAGATGCACTCAACTTTCTTTTTTTTTTTTGTAGTTCATCAGATTCACTTTTCACCGGCGCACATAATGGAAAGCTGTTTTTGGACAGGTTGCTGATGCAAGAGGGGACGAGACTTCACAAGCACGCTATCAAGAAAAGGATTAAAAATAATTGGCTAGCATACGGTTGCTTAAGCATGGGGAGCCTATATGTACTGAACTGGGTAGGTGGCAGCTCACAGCTCTCGGAGCAAATGTACACAAGAAAATTTAAAAAATATGAAACAGTGCAGGATTTTTCAGTTTGCTCCCATTACAGAGCCTATAAAGTGAAATACGCAGTACGATTAGATTGAGAGGTTAGTGTCTAAAGATTGCAAATACCGTCAGGCTCGGATATATTTAACTCGGATATTTAAAATTATTGGATATATTGAACACACACACTATCCCATTCAAAATTTTGTGTAATGTATAGGGAAGTCAAGCAATATAGTGAACTACAATTTCGCCATCATTCAATATATTGAACGGCATGCCGCACCCCTGAAAGGGGCGCTTCTCCTAATGACTCTCTTCAATCACTTTGCACACGCGGAGATGGGTAGGCGGCACCACCTTGAGCATCTACTATCAGTGCACGTGCTGTGAAACAGCTGGAAGAGATCAACGTGGGCTGTGCTCGAGGATGGCCTTTGATTTTTTGTACTCGATTTAAGAGCCACATGACTTATGTGTTAAGCCAACCTAACTAGTAAAGCCTAGCCAAGGCTTTCATCTGGAATGCTGCACTGCAAGAGGCTGTCAGGAAACCAACTGTACCTTAATTTTAATCAGCAAATATTGCATTTATGGAGTACCGGCAACAGAATTACACATCTGATGATTTTGCATGGTTCATTCCAAAGCACCGTTCAATGCGAGCGGTACGCTGGCACATCACTGCAAGAAGTGCATCACTAGTGTGGGTGCAATGAATTCTTGCTTCTAGGTCAAAGATAAACTTACCCAATGCCAATTTTTATATATACCGAATTATCAATATGCCTAACTATTTTATGATCTCCTTCGAGTTCGATATATCCAGGTTCGACTGTATGTCATTTTTATGCAGAACGGAGCTTATATAAGCCAAAAAAGTAAGTAAGAACAAAACAAAACAAAGCTAAGAGGTTTGTCATTCTGACCAATATATGGAGGTCTGACATTACAAAAATGATATAACACCGCTGCCATTTTGTATGGGTGGAAAAGGGGGAGAAAGCCGGGGATGTCAGAGCGTTCTTTGCGACACATTCCCATTTTCATGCAGCAAAGAACGCTGGTAGTGGTCCTGAAGCATAATCTGTCAGTCTAGCATCCTTGTTGTTTATGCTAATTTTCTCTTTAATGTTCCCTTGACACTGTTATGCTCTTTAGCTCAGCTATAAATGAACATAAAACTAAGTCGTGCAAAATAAAATCTACAGCCAGAACAAAGAGCTCATGTTAGCACACTACATCTGCAGAAAATCTAATGGACATGATCTAATTTTACAGACATGAAGTCAATGGATTTGAAAACACCAGAGCAACAATAAGCAACCACAATGAAAAATAATTGTACGACGTTAGTCAGCACGCAACATGCACATGCAACTTACGTCAAAATGAAAAACAGCTGCAAAACAGAGGAATCCACAAAAGCAATTAAGGGAAAAACTGATTATAATATCGTGCGAGAACATTCTTGCAGGCTAGGTGATACATAAATGCTGCATTCTGTCCACTACAAAACCGCGACCCCCCCCCCCCCCCCCCCCCCCCCCCCCCCGTGGGTTGAAAAAAATAAATAAAAGATAACATGCAACAGATAACAGCACAGAGACCCTGCCCCAACTCCACCCTTATCTCTCCACATGCTGTGTGGAGGGCTCCAGCAGACAATGTACAGTGTTACCCATCCTTTTATCAGCTGGTACACATCTGGCCAAAAGCCATGCTCACATAAAGGTTGCTCCTCCCAACTCAGGAGCCCAAAATAAAAAGAATTCAGAAATAAAGTGTGTCTCATTCTCTATGTGGGGATAGCAATAGCTGCCCCACAACATTCGCTTTTGCAGCACTGTGCATTATCAGCGAGATCTTATCACTTCTTCCACTGATTGTTTATGCGATAGCAACTGCAGAACTCAAAAATACGCTGGCAAGACTGTTTCTTTGTACTGCTCATTTTTACACATGCCAGAAACAGTTGCCTGCAATGAAGAAATGCCGTGTGTCTTGACACAAATTGAAACAATACTGTCAACATGTAAGACAAGTATGCATGTGCACTCAGAAACTAACTGGAAAAGGCTGCCCAGCTGAAGGGTTTTAAACACCATCAGAACCCATAAGGAAAAAGTATCGTTCGGACATGAATGTATACAATGCTTTCATAAGTCTGCACCAGACTTTGCAGCATGATTCCTGAACATGATAGTAGAGAGAATCAGAGTGCTAAAAATGTGAAAGTATATTTTGATGAATTAGTCAAAAATACTCAATCCAAATCATAAGATACAGTAGTACTAGCACAAAAATTGAGAAAAGATGAGCATCTTACAGCACGGCGGTGTCAGTGTATGAGAAGATGGAGGTGTCCGAGAAGCTGTTGCACAACACTAGGGAGTGGATCCTGGGGCAGGTGTGGGTGGCCTCTGCAAACTTCTGGGCCAGGAAACCACCCAGAGAGGCTCCCAGCACATGGACCTTGTCCAGCTGTAGATGGTCCAGCAGCTTCCGGAATCCAACTACCCACTCACGCATTGTCCAATACACGGGGTACTCCAGCTGCAAGTGTGCATTCATTTTTGCACTGTAGCAATTCACTGCACACAGGAACATATCAAAAAACTGACTGTGAGAACTGCACGTCTCGCATGATGCATAGATATCCTACGCTGCTTCACCTTAAAGAGGGACAAATATTCATTTTGTTCTAAGTTAGTGAGTAGCTACTGTACCAGCAGTCATTGTATGGCACCCTGATAACACACAGCAACATTTGCTTACATGCACCATAGTCCTCATAGCTGCTCCCTCATAAAGCGTCCCTCAAATAAATAAAATATTTCCAATGACCTGCTTCAGTTTCATTCACGCAGAGCACCATGTATTCCACTACGTCACCAGCTGTCCAGGAAACGGCTCATGGTCACATGGGCTCAAAAACCTCTGATGCTCCATTTGCAAATCAACCATACATTAGAGTCTCGGACAAGTCACCAAGGATGACAGGCCAACCACCGTCAGCACTCCTTACTTAACACCTGAGATGTCATCTAAATAGGCACATGTTCAAATGCTATCATATCTCGCCTTTGTTGGCTAGCAGAGGCTGTAGCTCACACTGCTGTAACAAAATGACTTGTGCAGGACTGTACAGGGCGAATAACGGTATTGGCAATGCAAGAAGAAAAAACAAGAGCAAGAATTGCCAGTGAAGGAGAAACAGTGAAGCCTTACTCGCCCTATTGAGCGAAAACCTGTCTCTCTCTCTCTCTCATGTGTGTGTGTGTGTGTGTGCATGTACGTTAACACTCGATAAACAAAAGATGGCACCCTCATGCAACCTGGCAGGTGGCGGTTAAATCAATGATTGGTCGTGAGAGGTTGCTCGGGAAGAGCAACATGGATCGCACAAGTCCCACTGGTGGTAGCACCTGCCATCGCAAGGCAGTGGCGCACCGCTTAACCGCTGCACCATCAAGCCAGGAGTGGTATAAGGACTCCCAAGGATCACTGAATGTAAAGTTGAAAATGACCTCAGGCAGATGGTCGGTACATCCGAATGCAACCTGATGCGACAGCTGGTGGGGGATGGAGGCGTAGGCCGCAGTAGGGCGGCGACTGCCTTCACGAAGCTAGCGTGCAGATCTGAAGGGGTGCGACGGCGTCGTAGCAGCAGCTACGTAAAGCCATGCAGAGGTAGAATTGCCAGCTGCATGACATCGGTTTACATCATGCCGGAACACGCAGCAACTGCGTTCATGAAGTGAGCAGCAGGCTTACATCTTCTCGCACACAAGCAGTCTTAAATGTCTCTGCCAACTTTTTTGTTTTTCTATTGAGCCTTCTCATGCAGAGCCAATAGCAACTGGCAGCATTAATGGGAAGATGACACACTGACATTGGCAGGACTACAACTGAGTGACACAAAGCTACCTTTATACTTCTTTATAATGCTCGCCCTACCATGTCGAATGCACGGGGCACTGCCAATCATGCAAAAGTGATGCCATATACCGGAAAATAGAGTGTGTTTTTGGTGCTCACAATGCCATCAAATGAAATGCCTAGCTGCTTAGCAAAAGCACAAGTGCATGCAATACTCTAGTTAGTAGCTGATGCTACAGTAGCATCAAAAGAGCACTCGTACATGGAGTTTAATGTCCCAAAGCAGGCGTAGTGGAGCACAAAGAATTAATTTAGGCCACATGGGGTTCTTTACAGTGCACTTACACTGCACAGCCCATGGATTTCTTTGCATTTCCCTTCATCGAAATGTAGCCACCACAGCTGGGATTCAATACCGCAAGTGTGACAACGTCAACGCTCTTGAGCCAGCGTGACAGGTGCCAAAGAAGAGGTTTCACTACTAGCATTAGCAAGCACGGGTAGAGCACTTGAATGGCCAAAAACAGCTGAAAAGTGAATGTTTTTGCCCTTGTGCAATTCAGTAGGCACTGTAGCCTACGAAAGTTGTGCGCAATGAAACTGACTTGGGTGCAGAATGTAGGTGCAAACGGAGTCCAGTTCAGCTGTCTTTAGAGTTCCTTTTAGTGAAGTAGGAAAGCATAACAAGTCTCCAGATGCAATATAAGATGCTGTGAAATTTATTTGCCAGCAGCGACTAAAACGTCCTGCTGTTGAGCATGACGACGTGGATTGAAATCTGACTGGTTTTGATAGAGGCAAAATGGAAAACTCTGGTGTGCTGCGCGATGCAGTGCACATTAAAGAATTATGATTAAGTAGAACGTGTTGTCGGGCTAGTTGGTTCAATACTTCAGACATGGCAGTTGCGCGAAACACACACACACAAGACAGGTTACGGGACGAGCGCAAACTTGCAACTGATTTTATTCAAAATGCAAAGCACATATTTAAAGGAACAAAATAGAATGCACTTTGAGCATGCACATCGAAATTATACATCATGTCGCAATCAGTAGCATACCAAGGTCTGAACTTACATCGTCTTATCGAGAAAGGCTACCTCACTATTGTACAGTGCAACCGAAGAATCACTGATACGCTTCCATCACTGAAGTGAAGTGAAGTATTTCATAAAGAAAAGAGGACAAGCATGTATCAGTGATTCTTCGGTTGCACTGTACAATAGTGAGGTAGCCTTTCTGGATAAGACGATGTAAGTTCAGACCTTGGTATGCTACTGATTGCCACATGATGTATAATTTCGATGCGCATGCTCAAAGTGCATTCTATTTTCTTCCTTTAGATATGCGCTTTGCATTTTGAATAAAATCAGTTGTAAGTTTGCGCTCGTCCCGTAACCTGTCTTGTGTGTGTGTGTTTCGCGCAACTGCGATGTCTGAAACATTAAAGAAACCCAGATGTTTGGAATTAATTCAGAGTATTCGGCTACACTGTCTCTCACAGCCCACTACAGCCTCAGGAAATTAGACTCCATTTACCATGCCACACTTCCTTGGCATCCCCTATGCAAGGCCAGTAACTCGCAGACACCAGATATGAAGAAAGCTCGTGAGCAGTTGGGGATGCAGGCACGGTATTAAAAACCTAAACCTATGTAACAAATACTGCCAAAGTGAGAAACTAAGCAAAAGCAGATTGAAGCCTCGTGTATCATTATGATAAAAAGAAGAAAACTTAGTTTTTCTCCACATGGCTTCCTATGCTCATGCGCTTGGCAAACATGCAACAGGACAGCGTAACGCTTACATTATAAAATGTAGCTGACAAAAAAAAAAGAGAAATGAGAACCACAGGTTGCTCACTGAGCAAATATGTGTGTGCATCCACACTGCTTCTTCAGTGCAGTCAAATGACCCAGTAGCGAATAAAAAAAAATGCAGGTATGAAACAACCATTGCAAATGCATGTTTTGTAGACGCACAAAGGTCCCATTCTTCTTCAGGCTTGGCACAAGTTAGGTGTGGCCAGCCAATCCACAAATGCATTCATGAGCTAGTGCAGCACACATAAAGGAGCAGAGGACTTCAAACTTACTGATATTACTCTGTACCCTCTTGCTGTGAGGGCCATGATTTGTCTGAAGAATACATCAGCTGTACCACTGATTGGTGGCAAGCAGACAAGTGGACAAGATATGCTACGTGGTCCGTGGTCATAGTATGTCCACACTTTAGAGCCACCTTCATCTACAATCACCTGAAATCAGAAAAGAGAATGCTGTTCTTTATAATCTGCTATAGCCGTACAGGTATACTACAGTAACTCCATTTTGATTTCACTGCATTCTTTTATTTTGTAATTAGCTCAACGCCAATGATTGCGGGGACATGGCATTGCTTGAAGCGGCCACAGAGTGAAAAATAAGAAATGAAATAGAAAAGGAAACAATGTTATGCTAGCCCATTATGCCAGCCACGGAAAATTTAAGAATAATACCGTAATTTCCGGACTACAGTTCACGGGCTATACGTGTTTAAAAGCTGAAATTTCACGTCATGCGGACTATCTATGTGTGCAGACTATACATGATTTTATTTATCAGATCATTTGTCAGAGCTTGAGAAGCCTATCGGTGGTTATGAAGGAAAAAAAACGTGCCCCAAGTGGGTGTCTAGGACATGGCACCGTGCTAAATAACACAGTGAAATCAACTCCGGCATGCAATCAATTTCGATATGAAAGCAAATGTTGACGCAGTAGCAAAGAGTACTTGCTTTCCGGTGCTCATTTGTGACCACAGGCGCAAAACCTCATTAAAATAAATAAATAATACATGGACACATAAATGTAGATGTAACACCAGGGCTGGCACATTCAGAACGGTTGAGATCGATCATAAAAGACGAAGAGCCATTAAAACAATTTTATTTTCAGCCAAAATTTGCCCCTGCAGACTATACACTGGGGGCAGACTATCTGAGCAAGAAAATTTTATTTTTAGCCTAAAGTTGCCTCTGCGGACTATAGTCCGGAGATTACGGTACATGAATTACAGGCAAAAAAGGGAAAGGAGCCCTTGTAGGAGGTGGGCATGCACTAGGGTCAATAAACTGAGAACGTTCAGCAACTAACATGAAGCTAAGGCTAGAGAACTGAACTGGATAGCTGGTATGCATTCATGATCAATTAGTGCTAAAAAGACAGCTTTGAAGAAGGGACTGATGAGACAAAAGTGCTTGTGTTGTCTTAGTCCCTTCTTTGACTTTCTTTGCACTTCATGACCCCAACTAAGGCTAGTGCCCAGTAGCTGCCCTGTGACAACTCAAGAGCTTTTGCTCAAGCCCCTTAAAATAAAAAAAAAAAGTTTGGAGGACGCCTAAGCTTCGCCTTTAAGGGTGGAACAAGGCGGCCTCCTGCATTGCTGCCTAGCGCATTGGACAAATCGAAAAGTGTTTTTTGAGGAAAGAAAATGGTGCAGCAACAGACTCACTTGTCTTGGTGGACACCCGAACTGCCCATGATACCCAGCCCTTGATTATAGATCGCTGGTCCCCCCCCCCCCCCCCCCCCCCCTCCCCACCTCTTGATTATAAGTCCTCAGTTCAAATCCCAGCCGCAAACTAGGCTCTAACTTAACAAGCAATTTTATGCTGCACGAAACGTTGTTGTATGACACCATCTGAAACATTTGCGGCAAACGGTCGGAATGATGCGATTTTTGCCGACTAATGGTGCTCACAGCTACAACTACTATGACGCAGACGGCTTTTCAACCGAACGAGTTGTATACGCTGTTGCGTAACATTGCACCACTTGAATGCATTCGTGTTACTTATAATGCTGCCACCTTGTTTAAAATCTCTTTGTGCGACCCTGAGAGCACGCCCTTTCAGTGCTGTCCTACGTCTACAAGTAATGCTTTTACTGGATCAGGAACAGCAGTGCTATTCCCTACATAAGTATGCATGTGTGTTGACTGACAGATAAAGCCACTACCAATTCTCACTTGGTGCATGCTGGACTCTGTAAATTTACGTTTGTACAGTTTCACTAGTGAGAAGTAATGAATACTGCATGCATGTAACAAACACGAATTTACCGCACTGTAGAGTATAACAATGGGCTAGTTGGCTTGCCATGTGTTAAGCAAGAAAACAGTGCAGGAGAATAAGGAACGTGAAATTATTTGTGCTGTGTGGTTGCTTTTGCTCCTCCATACTACTTTTAGCTGAATCTACGACAAACACAAATTAAATATTCCAGTTTAGGTCATGAAGAGTAATCACTAACATTTTCCACCATGAAAATTGACAACAGCAATTCCCTAAGCTTATTAACTGCACTGATCTCAGGTATGGTGAAGCCAGATAAACATTTAGGATATTGAACACAAGTGAGGTGATGCTTCCTGTATTGCGTCCTTGTTTGGTTGACACTATGCTAGCCAAAATGGTTGAAGTGAAGAATGGCAATCGCAACATTTTGCGACATACTGTTTAAGAGACTTAGGCAAACAAGTTGCCATGTCTGAACACTCCAAGGAGCAACTGTAATATATGACCACTGGTCACAATGCACCCAAAAGTGGTGAGTAAAAACCAGGTGCGAATTCCAGCTACAGTGGAGTACAATGCATGGTTACAGCATTACGGTTACGGTTATGGTTACGATTACAGGATACACTGGTCTGTCTTAAAAACAAAATATCGCCTGTTTCATCAACCACAATAACTAAATTTAATTTACTGTGCGTCACAGCTTTCCCACAGTTGAAGTACAAATGATTTTCAGTGCGACAAAGATAATTGTCCACAATCCTTTCCATGGACAAATGAAAAGCTTGCAGCTTATAGTTAGATGCTTACAGAAAAGAAAAATGCAGCGCACAACAGACCTTTTTCTGAGGAATGGTGGCCCTGAAGCTAGCATATTCAGGCGATTGGGAGATTTCGCTTGTAGGTTTGCTGCTCAGCAAGTTGAACCTGAAAAAAGCAGAAGCGTCGGCTTATCACCGCTCAGCACGGTAGTCAACACGCTCTGACACATGAACCAGTCGCGAACAACGCCTGTCATATGACCTCGTATTTGTGCTTTGGCAAGGCTGAAAGGACAAAACGAATGCAAACACCGGTAACTACGAACGTTCATGTGAGGCCGGGAGGCCTCTTCCAAGACTGTATATTCGATAAATCTCTTAGGCCGCTTATCTTCGGCGTCGAGGTTGGGGGCCGATTCAACGCCGCACGACGTATCATATGATGGCACTTACACTCTTTCAGTGCTCATAGTAATCACGCAGCATTAATGTAAAGTGGAAGTCCTTTGGCAGAAACTGCAGGAAACTCGTACGGAAACAACCATAGATTCCACAAATGCCGGAACAGGCTCACGTAACCGCGCACATAGGCGACTGCCTCAGCTCTTGAGCGGGCCTCTGTGCCTTGCTTTTGCTATCCCACTTTCCAGCAGACAAACAGCTGTCACTGAGTTGTCAGCGCTTACACCGCCGCATTTTTGCCATTTTTTCACTTTGAAGAGTTGCACAGTGCGTACATTTTCTAAAAGCCTGCCTCAAACTTTTAACATTAATTTTAGAGCAGAGAGAAATGAACAAAAGAAATTACCTTGCTTTATTAACTCTGGGCTCTTTAATCGCTACGAGCCCGAGCAGCGCCTACGTAGCCGAGCCAAGCAAGCATGGAAGTCAAGAAAAGCAAGGAAGGGCGCAAGCGACAAGGGCACTGGCAGCCTTGCTGGCAGCCCAGGTTGAGAAGCGTTAGGTTGGATTTGTTGCGCTGTTTGTCCCGCTAATTCAGAGGACTGTTTAGCAGCCATGGGTAGCGGTGCCGTCGAGCATGGCCATCATGGACATCATGCCCCGAAACATCCACCCATTCCAGATTACAGAATCTACAAAGTCGAAGATGTGCCAAGGCTCGTGAAAATGAGAGACGCATTGGCACGACAGGGCCTGAAGGACCCTTGGATAAGGTAAACTGGCATCTTTTCAGGCGTAAGGCTGTTCAATTGTGTCAATATTTGTGTAGTCTGCATGTGTATTTTGGTGTTTGTTAGAGATTTTGTTTTTCTGCGTCACACGGGAGAGGATTTGGTTGGTGAAACATTTATGATACGATTGTTTTGCGCTGAGACGCCTCTAATTAGGTAGGCTGCGAAACTACTCATGACTCCGCATTGTTTTAACACGAATCTTTCACGTGCAATGACATCGCAGCACACGGCACTAAGGATTGGTGACTATAATCTTCACTACTGAGTACGGGGCAGCCGCATGAACGTGGTAGCAAGAATGAAAAGAGCATGCAATTGCTAGTAATGAATCCAGCTTCGCGTTCATCTGCGAGCTCTTGCTGATGACGTTACTTCTACAGGTCCACATATTGCTGCAAACAATTTGAGTAAAGCGCTAGTTCTCTTCAGGCATCGACCTCAACTAATCGTATCATAGAACAGCTACATTGTGACGAGCACAGGGCACTTTCCATTTTCTACACTGAGCCAGCAGCAGTTATGTAGTTGTTCAAAATTATGCAACTGTTCATTGAAGTGAAAAAGGGAGAAAAAAGACCTTGGAGCACTTATTTGTTGTCCACTTTCCATTCAGGCACATTGCACCTCAAAAATTTAATGGTTCTTAAGTAATTGCTTGCACCTCCGCTTTATTGCTTTTCTCATCTTCTCACCTTTCAAAATGAATTCTTTTCTGTGACTAACAGCAGCTAGCAAAATCACAAAGAAATGAGCAGCCAGTTGCTAGAGGCACAGAGAACTGGTCTTTTGTGTGAAGTTTTGTTCTGCAGGGTTTCTGCCTCTAATGAATATTGACCACGGGCAGCTGCAGCTATGCAAAAAACAAAAAACAAAAAAACATGCATTTGTTTGCTCTACCTGTAAACACACTAGGCAAAATTTTTGTTAGCAGTGCAAACATTTTGCCATGAAAAGCCGCCGCGGTGGCTCAGTGGTTGTGGCGCTCGGCTGCTGACCCTTAAGACTCGGGTTGACTCCGGCTGCTGCGGTCAAATTTCAGTGGAGGAGAAATTCTAGAGGCCTGTGTACTGTACAATGTCAGTGCGTGTTAAAAAACCCCAGGTGGTTGAAATAAATGGAGCCCTTCACTATGGCGTCCCTCATAGTCCGAGTCGTTTTGGGACGTTAAATCCTCATAAACCAAACCGAAACCAGCATTGTGAGGATTGGAAATGAAGATTTGACTTGATTTGAAATTAAGACACTGGCATGATGTTGGCATTACTTTCCACCTGCCGTGTTTTCTTTGACACTAGCAGTGCCAGATGCAGCCAGTGTGTTTCAGTAAGTCTAGTATAATGCAAATATGACCTTCAGTGACTTGGAATGTCCACCGACAGTACTCAGCACATCGTGTAAGACCTCGCTGGTAAGTCACATGCTGTGTCCTGACAAGCAAACTGATAGCGGAATAAGCCCATCATGTACCAGTTTACAAATTGGCTGTATCACAGCAAGCTGCACGCACAGCGTCTAAAAATCACCACCGCGGTTGCTCAGCGGTTATGGCGCTCGTCTGCTGACCCGAAAGTCGCGGGTTCGATCCCGGCCGCAATGGTCAAATTTCAATGGAGGCTAAATGCTAGAGGCCTGTGTACTGTGCGATGTCAGTGCACGTTAAAGAACCCCAGGTGGTCGAAATTTTCGGAGCCTGTCGTTACGGCGTCCCTTATAGACTGAGTCGCTTTGGGACGTTAAACCCCCTCATAAACGAAACCAATATAGCTTTTAAGGAAGCAGAAGTTCACATATAAGGTTATGTCTTGCTGCTTCATCAGGGCATTGGTACTGGATGACCCTCTACATCTGCATATCCTGGGCAAGACATTCGTGGTACATTTCGATGTTCTAACATTAGTAATATTTTGTCCAGTTTATTTATGCCTTCATTTTATCTGCATATTATGATGTGATGTCGGCCTTCCCCATTGGATTGGTCCGACTGGGTGACCGCTGTTTCAGTGACGCAGCAGGCCATTGAACCAGTGAGAGTACTGCTTAACCAATGTGCGTGGCCCATTCTAAACCTTGACCCAAGTAGCCACATGTCCTGAACAAAAAAAAAATATTTCTCTCTCTCTGAACGAAAATTTTTCTCATAAGAACAATAAGGTACATGGGCATTGACTAATATTGACAATTTTTGTGTGCGTGTAAAAAATAAGAGCAAGCTGTATCAGTAAAGCCTAGAGAATTGCTTAACATTAGGCACAGAGTAGGGTGTTATATAGAAAGCCGTTACAAGCTTGTTTGTAGTCTGGCCATAACATGGTTACTACCTGTCTTGCCATACACCTGTCTTGAAGTGCCGTTCCACTGGTATACAGTGCAACCAGCTTTCGAGACTCCTGCAGTCCAGACACTTCTGCTGATTGCAAGATGGTTGGCACATAATTGTTGAAAGACGTTGCTCCTGAAATGCTGCTTATCACTGTTCGTGTGGCGGGATAGTGTTGGAGTAATTTGGGTCCCACAAAACCCACCAGTGGCAGCACTTACCGTCTCAGGGCAGTGTCATATCGTTTAACCACTCCACCACAGCGCCAGGAGTGGTATGCGGACTCCCAGCGATCTATGAATGTCAAGTAGAGAGTGAGCAATTCTTCATATATGGGCATTAACCTATTAACGCCATTGCGTTAATAGGTTGTCCCCTCCAGTTTTAGTGCACTAGCACTAAGGCTTCCCGTACTCACAGATTTCATGGATCTTTGAAGTCCAAGTGCTAGTGCCATTGCGTTAATAGGTTGTCCCCTCCATTTCATGGATCTTTGGATCTTTTCATGGATCTTTTTAACGCAATGGAGCCATTGCGTTAATAGGTTGTCCCCTCCAGTTTTAGTGCACTAGCACTAAGGCTTCCCGTACTCACAGATTTCATGGATCTTTGAAGTCCAAGTGCTAGCACACCTAATTCGCATTTAGACTAACCATGCTAAATTGTCATTTTTTTTTTTTCTCCCATACATTTCAGGAATGAAGTGTGGCGTTACAGCTTGCACACCAAGATACCGCCAATGGCTGCTTTCAAGATTCTTGTTGGACGTGGATTGAAACCTGGCTTTTTGCTGGCCGTAGGCACGGTTGTCTTAGAGAAGGCATATGATTATGCATTCAAGAAGGATGATCACCACCACCACGAGGATGCCCATCACTAATCACATGTGAAAAATGTTGAAAAAATGCTAGTGAATAAATATTCAGCTGTAGCAGTTCTTGACTGTCATACAGTGCAGTTGATTTCCTGTTGAATTTCTCAGCCTGATGCAATATTTTTACACTCTTGTCTCATGCAAAGTTGAGTTCAATATTTTAAACCTACTCACATTAAGCTCCTTTATGTGGATGCATTTTTCTTGAAGTTCAATAGTGACACTGTGCGTACCTTGTACTTTCTTGATATCAATTTGCTGGCTGGTCGAGCAACACAGCAATAATGGCAGTGCTAGGTGGCACCCTTCCTTTGTGCTCTCGCTGTACTCCGCTTCATACATAGCAGTCAACGCTGCCAAATCTAGCACACCTGTTCACGCTAGCCTAGTCCGCACCCAAAAAGTAGTTCACCATTCAACCAAGGTCACCGCCATATTTTGTTGCGACAAATCTTAAGTACAGTGACTGACGTCTTGCACTTCATTTTGCCTCTTGCCACATTTTCCTCCTTTGAATCATCAATACTAAGAGAAGAAAGAATGTCATGTGGCAGTATCACACGTTGCTGGTTGTGAGAATCACTTGGACTCCATCTGCACCTAAGAATTAGTTCACACTCACTGGAAATTTGAGCCAGAGAGCCCGAACACTGAGCACCTTAAAGCTTCAAACATGATTCCCATCACTATAGCACTTCATTTTATACCGCTCTTGTTTTCATCCAAATGCTCACCAACGGCAGAGCAACGTGATGTTGTGGGAGCTCTACTTCCACAGCATTGACTGCTGTGTACGAAACTATAGAAGGTATGGTACCATCACTGTGTATCTGAAATTGCACAGTCATGTAAAATAGCACTAGGAGCGTCGATGGCCTTGTCATTTTATGTCTAGCATTTTATTGCATTGCACTTCTGGACTCAACCATATTCTCAAAGCCAATGTGTTTTTATTAGGGGCATGCGAATATTCTAAACTTCAGATAGTTCTAACAGTATTTGCTATTAGAATCGATCTGCACAGCACTTTCACTATTCGAGCTTTGTAAACGTTCAAAATTTACGAATTTCTGTTTATCTCGACTCGCGGTGAGGCATCTCGACAGTCCCAAATGGCAGCATCTTGCACTTGCGTCACGAATTAACTGGCTCTTTCCTCATAGAACAGACTGCTAGCACGCGACGAAAATTCGCACACGGCCAAGCTAACTAGGCCTTGCATAAGCCAGCCTGCGCAACGACATCGCGTACAGTCAACACCCCCTCAAAGAAATCTTAAGCGGATCGCCAAGAGTGCGTCGGGGAGGATGCAAAGACAATCCCAATGCTGTTGCGAAATGTTTGTTACACTGCTTTCCCGCTGGCCTGGAATGAAATTGTAGACGTCTTGCATAAACGGGAAAGTACATGTACCAATTACGAACACTTGGATATGTTGATCCGATTTCTTGGATGGTAGGCGCACGGAATGTTGAACCTGGGATACAAGCGCAGGACAAGTGACATTTTTTCTTTTATCGCGTCGCGAAATTTTAAGTTTTTATTACCGTGAAATTACTGAGACCATATGTCGTAACAGCGATGGTAATTCACCTCCGTTTTGAAATCTAACGTTTGACGAAAACTCGTATAGGTCAGGTAGAAGATTCATGAATGTAATGAAAGGAACGCAGACCAAAGGTTGTTGTTAATACAAAGACGTTTCGGCTTCCATGCAGAAGCCTTGAACAAGGCTTCCGTAACGTCTTCGTATTAGCAACCTTTGGTCGGTATTCCTTCCATTAAATTCATGAATCACCTCCGTTTAGCGTTAAATTTGACCTGGTCATCAGTTGTACTACGCTCGCGGTGCCACATCAAGATACTAACGCATTGTGGGCAGGTCCACAAGCGCGAACTCTTGTCTGTACGTTGCAATAGCAATATGGCCGCGGTGGCTCAGTAGCTCAGTTGTTAAGGCGCTTGTGTCTAACGGGCCGGAGTACGAACCCGACCGCAGTGTGGCCGCGCTTCGATGGAGGCGGAATGCAAAAGGCGCCCGTGTGCTGTACGATGACAGTGCCCCAAAGATCCCCAGCAGGAGGTCGAAATTATTCCGGAGACCTCCTTTATGGCACCTCTTTTTTTTCTTTCACTCCCACCTTAACCCTTACGGCGCGGTTCAGGTGCCCACCGATATACGAGACAGATGCTACGCCATTTCCTTTCCCGAAAAACAAATTTACCTTTTGCAATACCGGCACTGCAAATTTCTGGCCACTCCTTCACACTATCCACCAATTCGACATCCAGCGGATGTACGTGCGTATGGTGAGCCATATGGAAACAAAGGAACTAAAGATAGTGCAGTGAACTAGCAGTAATGATGGATCGTTCAATATCTATCAATACTTCGACTTCTCTTTGCCTGCATGGACACCGTTTCAGGAACCCTTTAAAGGTTCCTATCCAGACTTCGATCGGCACCCAATCATATTCCTCGTTTCTCACCAACGTCCATTAAATGGGGCACTTCCTGCGACTCAGCGAGATCACCGGCCTCAATCAGGACGAGATGCAAAAATGCCCATCAGCGTTACCCGCCGCGGTGGCTCGGTGGTTAGTCTACCGAGACTGTGTTCGAACCCAACCGCGGCGGCCACGTTTCGATGAAGGCGAAACGCAAAAGGCACCCGTGTGCTGTGCGACGTCAGTGCTCAAAATTGTTCCGGAGATCTCCACTACGGCACCTTTCTTCCTCCACTCCTTCCCTTACGACGCGGTTCAGGTGTCCACTGAGATATGTGAACTTGAGATCCTTGGCTGGAAGTGGACGCTAGGGGAGGGAGGATGAATAAAGTGTGGGAGTGGTGTGCCTCTCATAAAAAGGGACCACCGCAACAGGGTTACCTAGGGGAAGGGGAAAAATAGGAGAAAGGATGTGGGTAAGGAGTGGAGAGACAGATACTGCTCCATTTCCGTTCCAAAAAAGAAAAAAGCCAATAGGAGTGCAAGATTGGATTTTTGGGATGAAAAGGTGTATCAAGCACCCTCGCGAATTGGCCTAAATTATGCCTGAATGGACTATTAATCATGATGCTTGGTGCAGTTGACTTCTAATAGCGCTTGCCATCCATTCCTTTCTCGTCCACCATTTCCCTCAATCTATGTAAACCTTCGCACCAGAAAGGAGCACCCAGTAATTTACTCTGCTCCACTACCCTCCCCAATAGCACCTGCCAAGTCTTGCCATAACCAAGTAAAGGTGACCACATCCAGAGCAATGTGCCGCAGAGCGGACAGCAACTGAACATGCTGCTTCAACAGACTGATGGTTGGCCATGCTTCCTTTCACCAGCATGCTCGAAGGCATCTCTGCACATTACGTGGGGCATTATGACAAAATAATCGGTGCATTTATTATTCGAACAAATACAGCATGCATTCTTGTTCACAAGCTGCATAGCCTGATGTCATTGGTTCTTATCCGTAGAGCCTCTCATATAGGACCAGTGCCAAGACATAATGCAACTGCAAAGAAGCCAGCACCAGCACATTATATTCATGATGCAAGAGGTAGGGTCCAGCTTGTAAGAATGAAAGCGCAAGAACCCACCCATATTTCAGCTGAAAGCTGCTGTAGTGCTCCATGCTATGGTGCCAACAGTCGCACTCAAGAGTGCTTAGATCACATAGCCACAACTAAAGATGCAAGGGCAACGCTTGTACCAACTCTGCCCCAATGCATGCACTAAGAGGTGGTGGCCCCCCTCTTACACCCATTGAAAGGGATTCCCTTTCGTTGGAACTCCAATTTATTTGAACACATTCTCTATCATCTTGGAGACTGAATGTACAAGGTAGCACTGTGTTCTATTTAGAACATTTGTGCTTTCAAGCAGTGGATTTCTAAAGCAATCGCCATGTGTAGCTCTTAGCTGCCTTGCTGGATGCAAATTTTAATATGGCTAATTTTAAACGGGACACCGAGGACAACTTCAGCACCTAATAGTGAAACTTCTGTGCAGAGAAATTTAGCTGGATACATTTCCAGTCACTCGAATTAAATTATAAATCATGATCCCATGGGTTTGCTTTAATTTTAACTTCATTCTTTAGTAGCAGTGCTGCCCATGCAACAAAAGAGCAAATACAAAAGTGGCCTGAATACTCAAATGTGGAATCCCCATTTTCTGTCCTATTGAACAAAAAATCTCACCTGAGGTCAATGCAGCATACTTGTGGAAACAGCCAGTGGTGGTGATGACACCGGTCTTCGTTTTTTGTTCCTTTCTGACTCACACAAATAGCTTTGTTTTCGTGCGTGTAAACAGCGGGTTTTGTTGTTAGGAAGCGGTAATTCACTTAATCAAGGGCAACATCAATTTGTCCTCAGTGCCCCTCTATCAGTGCACAGTTGTACAGCGAAATGCATAGAACACTGCACAGGCAGCAGTTTCAAAGCCAGGCTCTTAAAACAGTACACCCAAGTAGACCTAGTGCTTGCATTTATTAATTTATACACCCAGCAATCCAAATCATATTTTGCAGGTTACCAAAAATATTGGATAATAAGGGAAAGGCAGAGTATATGCTGCTGCAAAAACACAGTTTTGGGCACAATAAACTGTGAAACAAAAATTGGGAGCCAGAGAGGGGGAGGCACACACAATAAGCTTCCATGACACAGGCATGAAATGACGCGGAAGAAACAACAAAATCGACACAGGGGCAGGAGACGGCTTGGGGAGGTTCCGAGAAAAAACTTAAGGCACTTGGACTGACAAAAAATGCGCTGAGAGAGAGAGAGGTCTCTTGTACGCCCAGTGCGGTCGTCGCAAAAATATATCCTCAATATAACACGCTGCCAAGCTCTCTCCCTCAATCCCTCTGCAGACAACAGAAGTAGTTAAGCGCCTGAAAATCTCGGCCTCCCTTGCAGCGCGCCTACACTGCACAGGTGCAGTTACTCGCATGGACCCCCCCCCTTTCGATCAGCGAGCACACTGCCCTTAACACTGAAACCCCCTTCACACTGAACCTCCCTTCCCTCTTTCACTTAATGTCAGAAAGGGGGAGAAAAAAAAAGGAAAAGCCACTATGTACACACTCTGAACATCCTTTTTGTGATTTGCCATCCTCCTGTTCAGGCTTCAAAGGAGGCCAGTCAAACATAAACATCTGTCTTTAGAGCCATTAGCCACAAGATGCATTCTTGCCTTTATGTCACAAGTGAAAAAAAAAAAATGTGGGGACGAAAAAAAAAAAGGACACAATAAAGGCCCTAATGGCTGTCTTCTGCCTTTCCCAAACTCTGTCCTGACTAGGCCCTTTCAAACTTCAAAAACACCTTCTCCCAGATTAGGATAGAAAAAAAAAAAAAAAACACATGGAAAGACCATCCAAACTTCAAATTCAATGGTCACAAAACACAATGGGAACATGGGAGTGAAGGAAGGAAAATAAAACCTGCTGAAGGAATTGTAGGCAGCAGCAGGGGACCTGCTGCTACACTCTGCATACCAAAGCTCGACACAATTTAAAATGAATCGCGGTGCACTTGCATAAACCTGTTTTGTGGACCTCCTTGCAACATTATATAAGGGTGGGGAGAGAGAATTCGTAGCAGGAAGGCAAGCAAACGAATAATAGAAAAACAGTAGTCCCACCCACCATACCAGGAGCACAGACCCCCAGACTAGGGCAGACCCAGAATGTGCAACACATCTCGTGTCCAGCCCAATAATCTGTTCCCCAAACACGCTGCAGACATAGCAAAGACCAGCCATTCTGAGAATTGCACTGCACACTTTCTCTCAACACCAGTCATGCTCACACCCTGGTCTCAAGATGTGTTACTTGCGCAAATCTGCCACAGGAAGCTGTAGCAAAATGAGAAACCTACATAGCAGGCATTTTTTTTTTTCCCCTCCTCTCCAAGAGCTGGCCTGTGTGCCGTGCTCGAGGAAGTGTGCATCGATGCCTGCGAAAGCAAGATGCCTGCGACACTGGCAACAGCACGGTGCCACAAGCTCGCGACACACACATGCAGAGCTCCGAAACCAGGGGCACTGATGCGAGAGACAATATGCACTGCGACACCAGCTGTAGCAACACCATGTTACAGAGGAGTTGGGAGCAAAGACTTTTACAAAAAAAAAAAAAAAAGGTCAAAACAGGGGGAACCTCGCGTCAGGAAACACAGCCGACAAAGATGATCACCTCTCGTGGACAAGCTCACACAAAGACGGAAGACCGCCAGAAAAACAAATGGGAAGCATGTGATGCACTTCTGGTGGGCATCCCTTGCCACAAAAGTGCCGCCTAGCCACTGGCTGTGCCAGCTAGGCACCACCAGTTTGGAACATCTAGGTGCCTCTGGATGTTGTTCGTAACAATTGGCTTTTAGCAATATTATAACACAGACAATAATATATAAAGAAAAAAGTCAAGAAAAAAAAAGCTATCCACTCCTTTGTTTTGAATGTAGTAACACTCCTACAAGGACAGTGCTGGAGGACACCGATGGACTAATTGCCACCACTGTGGGTCTCTTCTGCGATCACCCAGGAAAAAAAAACAACATATATATATATATATATATAGGAAAACAAAAAATGCCACAGAAGGGCAGGCAGGTTTTTAGAAAGTGCCAGTGTTATGTTCTCACTGCAGTAGCCCTGCCCTGGGCATCTCCCCAACCCATCCCGCATGAGAATCAGCCGGCCCCAAACAGCACAGTCCTCTGCTGATTGGCCCTCGCCGAGCACGTGTCAAGTCTTGTAGTAACACGTATGTTGTTTTCGTGGTGGTGGTCGCAGAGCCTGTCAGGTGGGTGGAAGGTGGTGGTCTGTCACCTGCCACCCTTGCATATTGGCCGGCAAGCAAGGCCGCTTCCCACACCCTCTTGTGGGGGGGGAAAAAAGCCCGGTGGTGCCCACGGCTCCGGCACACCACAGGCAAAGCTTGCAACAGGAACAAGGTGTCCCTCCCTTCCGGACATACCAGGTCTCACAATGAGGAGCAATGTTCTGGCATCGGGCCAAGCAGGAAGGTGGACAGGGGCGTGCGCGTGATGCAAACGAAGGAAGTCATAAAAATCAACAAATACTGTTGTCACCAACACACCACACAACCCCTCTGGGGCCACCTCCCGCTGGGGCCGTTTTGGCAAAAGGAGATGTCCTCGGCACCTCACGGCGGGGACGAGTGTTGTGGCGACCACATCTGGCTCTAGTGGGCGTGATCTTCACTGGGAGGGCTGCGGTGCCTGTGGGAGCCAGCTGCCACAGAGCGGCGGTCGCGCGAGTGGGCACGCGGCTCCATCCGCCTGCCGGAGGGGGGGACCCTCTGGGGCTGCCCCCCCGCTGCTGCTGGTGCCTGCTCGGCCCGCTGGCCGTGACCTGCACAGCACAGATGGCGGGAATTGGCGGCACTCGAAACACGTGAAAGCCGCGCCACTTTCCACAAAGGACACAATGAAAGAACAAGGGCTGCTCCATGGCACAGCACTTGCACAAGTCAGGGACTATGTCACCCTGCAACGACTGCGGGCAGGCAGCACTGAGGAAAAACAGAAAACACACTTTCTGCATTTTTACAGTGAAGTCTCATTACTACGAATCGCACACTTACGTAATTTTCAGATTAATGAAATTTTCAAAAATTCCCGCCAGAGTGCCTATAATTTCAATTAAATATATTTCACTACTATGAATTTCAAAATACCGAACACTTCAGAATAATGTGCATAATTTATTTGGTCATCCATTATAAAGGCACCTCAATATTACGAACTTACATTAGATTAACGGTGCTGAAAGAGGTGCTCAATTTGGTAGGCTGTGTTTGGTTTAATGGCGCATAGACAACTGAGGCCATCATGTGCCAGACTCAAGGTATAAGAAAAGTTTCGGCGGCTTTTAATAAAAATGTGGAAAGTGATCAGTGGTGTAGAGGGCTCAAAAATTTTAAACTAAAAGTTGAAATTTTAAAGTCAATTTACAGCGCACGTCACCATTGATTGTTGCCATCATTATCAGTCTCTCGCTGGAAGCTGGGTGCAGGACCCCTCATGGAACAGCAAACCATGCGACTTGAGTAAACGTTTTTTTCTCGTCAAGGGTGCGTTCACACCTGTCCAAAAATCCGGCGAACGAATCCGCTTTGCTCGCCGGAAAAACTAGGAGCTGTTCTCATCTGTTGACACCCGGGCGAGGTGGAACCACCGCGCGGCTGCTGTTTCTCATTGCATCCAGCGCCTGGGGCGACTCATCGACGAGCGCAGCTGCCTAAAGATGACATCATATTCGTCGGCAGGTGGAGCTGTCGGAGTCGGTGGAGTCGGTGTGCGGCAGCTAGTGGAGGAGGATGGCTCCCAAGCGGTGCAGCGATTCCGCGCCAGGTGGTTCGGCTCAGCAGAGGAAGGGCGACTCTCCGAACATGGAACGGCGAAAGATCCAACGATTTTCGCCTGGCGCACTTTAGGCTGCCAAAGTGCCCCCATAGTGTTTTTTTCTTCTTGCTGCTTCGGCGCCGCTGAGCAGTTTCCTTCACTTTGTCTGCATGGTTCAATTCTTTCCGTGCGCTGAAACTGCACGCTCGTCATGTGCTGTTTGTGTGGTGAAGCTTCCACATATGCGACAGTGCCGCTTTATGATGGGTATGGTGCTGTAGCGGTAGAGCTCCACCGTGCTTCACCGTGAAGGATACGGGAGGCCCTTGCGATTTTGGAGCACTTCTGTTTCGATGCTCCCGACAGTATGCATTCAATGAAGCACTGATGGAAACATAAAAAATAGTCATGCTACTCTATTCTCATCTAAAAAATCAGACACCCATTGCCAAGTCTTTCAACAAAATAATTTTTCATGAAGCAAGCAGTTCTCGACAAGTTTTTCTGGGGCCACTCAGTAATTCAAACATTTCTTTCTGGTGTCTTGCAGTTTAACAAGCTTGTACTGTGCTAAATTTCCGAGCGTTTCATTACTAAAATATTTCATTGCATTTCTTTCGGCACAGCTCTGCTATTCCAGTGGCATTAATAGGCACTTCTAGTCTTAAAAAGGCATTCATCACAGTCACGAAAACATTAGGCCGGTACTCAGCCTTGCCTTTGCGCCAAGCCTGGTGGAACAGACGCATTTTTCAGTGAATTCAAGCCACCTCTGCCATCACATATTTTAACTCAAATGGGCCTGGCATCTATCCAAAAACTTTGGAGTGTTCCAGTGTGGGGGGGCCACCACCCTCATACACTACCTTGTACAGTTGAACCTCGATATAACGAAGCAGTACGTTTTGGGGAAAAACTTCGTTATATCATGAACTTTGCTGCATCGAGGTTTTTGTCTTTCAGTGCCGCTAATGAAATTGTGCATTCAAACAACATTCGTTATTCTGTTTTATTCCGCTCACGTGCGTTCGTGACGATATTACAACCGATTTTAGAAGAAACGATAAGCAAATAGAGCGGCAATAGTAGTTCAGTCAAGCTTCGTTACGTCGAAATCGCAAATCTCAAAATATTGCTTCAGTTGAAATTTTCTGGAGAGCAAAGCTGCTCCCCGCGGCGCCATGCATTTTGTTACCCATTACCTTACAGTGTTTCCTCAGCGAATTGCGGGCATCTCGAAATCTTGACTGAGAGATGGAGATAAATGCCGTCATTGAAAAACTAAAGCGAGCTTCGCGTGTTGCTGCGAAGATATGCCACGAAGCGTGCGGCGTCAATGAAAACGAAATTGAGCAGCGTGGAAATCCATTAATGGCGTCAAGCAACACTGCGATCCATCACGTGCTCTCATGGGGGCTGATGGGAATGGGACGTGCAAGTAGGAGGCCCCGCAAAATAGCGGAGGTGGTTAGGCTGGCTTTGTGCGGTGCATGCGCTGCGGGGCGCGATTTACTGACTGTCGACTGTAACCTTAGAGAACAGAGCGTAGCGGAGGGCTCCGAAAATAACGCCCACATGCGGTTTAACTTGCGTTACGTCATGCAATACACGGGCGCCTTGCATTTCGCCTCCATCGAAACGCAGCCGCCGCGTCTGGATCAGCTGTCCAGCGCCGTAACCACCGAGCCACTGCGACCGGGCGAGATTGACGCGAGTTCAAAAACGAAGAACCTTTATTGTCAAATCTTTGCAAAAGGCAACTCACTTCATGACTGTATCAACTCACTTTATGATGCAGTCATGAAGTCAGTTATTTTTGCCTGACGTTTGCTCAAGAGTGTCGGCGTAATGAGGCGTTCATAGGTGGCTACCGCTACCAATGCCTGTTCATGCTCTTGCAAGTTGGCATGCCTCCGCAAAATGTCCATGGCATTCAGCACTTGTGTTGCTGTAGGCACTTGAGTTGCCTCCTCAGTGCCTTGGTCGATGTCATCACCGTCTTCTACGTTTTTTTCTTGAACGCTTTCAATTATTGCCCTGTCGTCCAGTTCTTCTGTTGTGACAGCATATTCATCACTGGCGATGAAGTCTGTAAGGCTTACTACATCCTCGGGTACGCCGCCTTCGTCGCTCAGCTGCTGCCACGAATCAGCGAAATCTGACTGTACAAGTGCCTCTCCTTCGCTCGCTTCATCATTGTCTGCTGCATCCAAAGAGTCGCACACAGCTTTCATGCCAGCTTTGCTAAAGCAGTTCACAAAAGTTTCCTTGCTCGTAGACTGCCAGCACGCAGATAGCATTTCTATGCCCATAAACATGTCAATCTTCGTGTCCCGTTTAAAGCGCATGTTGAGCAAAATTCTCTTGATCGTGCGCTTCTTGTAAGCACACTTTACGCTGTTTATTACACCTTGATCCAATGGCTGGATTAGAGATGTGCAACTTGCGGGAAAAAATTCCAACTCGACGTTTGACAGCTCCACGTCAACATGATGCGCTGAACAGTTGTCCAGGAGAAGGCAGATTTCTCTCTTCTGCTGGCCCATTTCCTCATCCAGCTCTTTAAGCCAGTCGCTGCACAGGGCTCATGTCATCCAAGCCTTTGTATTACTGATGTACTTGACGGGCATCGACCTTCCAACGAAACAATGCGGTCTTCCACTAACTCCGATAACCAGCGGCTTGCGTTTATCCGTTCCATCCATGTTCGCACATAGCAACACGGTTAGACGTTGCTTGCTGTTTGCTGCCATGGCACGTCCATTTTACAGAGCCAGGGTCCTCTTCAGCAAAAGGCGATAGAATAAAGCCGTTTCATCGGCGTTATAAATGTCCGCTATGTCATAGCGGGCGAAAATGCCTGGAACGCGGTCACGAAGCCAATTAGCAGCTCCAATGGCATTCGCCTCCGTACTTTCACCACTGATTACTTTGCCAACGATATTGTGGCTCTTTTCAAACCATTGTAGCCACACGCTGCTAGCCTTAAATTCGTCGCACCCAAGCACACTTGCAAAGTCCAGGGCTTTCTGTTGAAGTATGGCGCCACTCAGAGGCATCTTCTTAGCGCGCATTTCCATGAAACACGTGAACGTGGCTTTCTCCACGTCGCCATACGTAGCCGTTTTCAGCCTCTTGCTTGTCACACTCAGGCCGCTGTCGCTGAGAGCGCACATTATGCTGTCCTTCGCCTTTAAAATGGTCGAAAGGGTACTCAGCGTTTTATATTGTACCAGTCCGCCACTTTCTTTTTCTTCTCGTCGGCGGCTACTTCTTTGATCATTTTCACTTTAAGATCAAGAGAAATCACTTTCCTCTTCCGGGGCGCACCACTCATTGTTGCACAAAAGAGCACCACGATCAGAGAAAGAAATGACTGCTGCAGCGTGCCTTCCTGCAACAACAATGAGACGCTCTAGGCTTGGCTTGGATTGGATTGACACCGCTGCTCTAGACGTGGAAACGTCAGAGGGGCACTATATACATGTCTGTGTGTCCGGGGCGCTGCAGTGGGGAAACATTTTCCTCTACAAAAACGTTTTTACAAAATAAAATTTGAATTTACTTTACAAAGTGGCGGAGTTCTTCCAAAATAGTTTTTCTGTGCTCCCGAAAACTTCGTTGCATCAAAACTGCAGCGCGAAACCACTTCGTTAAATCGAGGGAAAAAATACATGCATCTCAATGGAAGCAAGAAACTGAAACAAAAAAGTTTGTTGCATCGCGAACTTCGTTCTATCGAGGTTCGTTATATCAAGGTTCAACTGTATTTCATTGTTTATGCCTGTGGAGCAAGTGCAATAATTACCAGCAGTAACCACCATGCAGAGTGTACTGCTGCGCAGCACAATGGTAACATCACGGTCATTCCAAGCCAACTGATCCAGACTTTGCACTTCACCATCTTCTATTTCTTTCAAACCGATCGTGGGTTATTGTGTTACTATTTGAAACATTATCCTAGCCTGTTCTGGAGAAAAGACATTTTTGGTGTCGTGGTCGCCATCTTAAATTTGCAAGCAGCAGCAAACCCCAATCATACAAAAAATACATTGCACTTTCAAAGTGAGTAAACTGAACTGAATTTGGTTTATTCTTTTAAATACAAAACACAAAAGAAGATACAAAACATGATTTCTGAAATTTTTTTCCTCAAATTTTTCTAAGTTCCCCAGAAGGCACAAAAGCGAATAACACTATTTCAGAGATAACAAATCTTTAGGTGTGGTGGCAAAGAAATTCTAAATTTGAGAATATTTTCTTTTTGAGGCATATTCAGCACTTAATTAGTGAGGTTGTCCTAGTAAAAAAAATAAATATAGTTAAACCTCAATATAACAAACCTTGATGAAACGAGGTTCACAATGCAACAAACTTTTTTTTGTTTCAGTTTTTTACTTCCATTGGAAATGCATGTATTTTTTCCCCTCGATTTAACGAAGTACAGTCGACGACCGATTTTTCGGACTCTCTAGGGGCCGCGAAAACGACCGAAAAATCGGGCAGTCCGGAAAATCAAATTTCACAGAAAAAAATCACGAACTTATTACCACTATGCCGGAGAAAGCGGCCAATTGTATTGTACACATTCTAAATCTCCTCATGACTATATTTCGCGGCGCGAAATACCGTATAAACGCGTATAAGGGCCGCACTTTTTTTTTTCCAGATTCGAGGATCAATTTTCAGGGTGCGGCCCATACACTTGATATGCGAAAAAAAAAATTTTTTTTTAAGTAAAAACACACCAACCAGGGAATGAGCGACATTTATTCTACGTTCAATCGTCACTCGCGAAGTATTTAGACTCCTGAGCTGGTGCTGCGCTCTGGTGCACGCTCATGCCAAAAGAAGCCGCGCAGCATGTCCGCTGTCAACGTGTAGCCGTTGTTCTGAAATTCCATCACATAGAGGAGCAGCTCTTCTTCCAGTTCAGGAAACTCGCACGGCTTGACTCGGACAGCGCGTTTTTTGCAGCTTGTGTTTCTCTTTTGGTTGCACCATCATCGGACGCACTTCTCGGCCACGTCGAATTTCCCGCCCGCCGCACGCTTACCGACCGCGTTCGAGAGCTAACTCCCAGCCGTGTAGCTTAAGGTGCTTGCCCATCGCGATAAAACTGTGAAGCTCGGCGGCAGCACGCGAAAGCCACTATCACGGCGAACGCGCTAACACGCATGCTGACACGCCACGAAAGGCTGGAGCTGGCGATACTGATGCCGATGTGAACAGCGGAAAATCGCGACCGAGAAAAATGTTGATGATAATGATCACGGCGCCATCCATAGACGGCACTTGGAAGCTCCGGTGCGCGCGCGTGGCCTCCGCGAACGGCGCAGCGCCGGAGCAGATCGCGGCCGCGATAAGATCCGGCGGTGCGATAAGATCCGGCGGCGCGCCCAAAGCTCGCTTCGATCGCGGAGGCTACGGCGTGCGCGTAGCCTCCGCGATCAAGCGCTCCGCGATCGTATTCGCGTTCCGTGTTCGGGACTAAAGACTCGGCACAGATGAGTTCTGTGAACTCAGACTACGGTTCAAGTTCGTGCGGCGGAAGACATTCAAGGACAGTACGAATTCGAAAACACGCGAGCGCAATGTGCCGACTCGCGCAGAATTTCAGCGTCGCAAGAGGCTCCCTTTAAGCTTGAGTTTCGTTTTGTTTGATCAAGTTTTCGATATCTCCTGCAGTCTGAATTAATGAGGTTCCACTGTACACATTATATGGCGGCTTGGGTACCGGCGGCGAGTGCGAACGAGGTCCGAAAAATCGAGTGGTCAGTTGCGGTGCGTCCGAAATTTCAAGCGCTCTTACACATTGGCTCTATGGGCCATGTCGCGGTGCCGCGAAAAAGTCCGAATAATCAAGCATGTCCGAAAAATCAGGCGTCCGAATTTTCGGTCGTCGACTGTAGTTTCGCGCCGCAGTTTCGGTACAACGCAGTTTCTGTGAGCACAAAATCAAACATTGGGCAAATTCCACCCCTTTGTGAAGTTAAAAAATTTTACTTGTAAAATTCAATGGAGGTGAAATGCAAGGTGCCCATGTACTACCGAGCTCAATAAGGAATATACCCCACGAGCGCCCGCCTGAGCACTTTCGCGGTGTAGCTCAATACCAAGCACAGTAGTATGGTGCGATGTCAGTCCGTAATAGCCGATGTCGCTACGGGACGTTAAACCTCCTTAAACCGAACAGCACCATCAAGCCTGGCCATGTGAAGTGCGGACGCGGTTGATGGTAAATCGCGTGTGACGCGCACACACGCACAGTCAATGACAGTGCCCAAAGCAGGCCAAACCATCTGTGCTATTTTGCGGGCACCTCCTACTTGCACGTTTTATCCCCATCAGCCTGTGAAAGCAGTGATGGGTCGCAGGGTTCCTTGACGCCATTAAGTGATTTCTGCAGTGCTGCGTGCTTTCGTTTTCAGTGAAGGCGTCGCCGCCTGTTTTATGGCAGCCGAAAACTATCGAAAACCAAAGTTTTGCACAAACATCATTTTCTGCTATCGAAAACCAAAGTTTTGCACAAACATCATTTTCTGCAAGCTCAGCATCATTTAAGGGGCAATAGCCAAAAAACACGTCCGACGCAGTCGAATCGCGACCGCCCACGCAGTGCCACCGCGCCTCCGTTTCTGGCTGCCGCTTCCGTGTGCTTCGTGCTGGGAATGTTCGAATAAAACATCCCTTCCCCACTCTTCACTGCACTTTTAGGCTTTTAGTGTCTTTCCTTTCTCAGCGACCCGCGCTGCCTTTCTGTGTCCAAAAGTTAGCTTCTCCTCAGTGCTTGGGGGTGAAGCTATCTCAGAGAGCACTGTTTTGTCATCACTGCGCAGAAAGTACGCTGCCACGGCCAGAAGCTCTTTATTGTAGCCGTTACATTGCAAAACATCTTTACTATAACCGAAAAACAATGCTGTTGTCTATGTATGCAAAAATGGGACCACAGTTTCACTTCACTATTCTACTGTATCTCAAAAGTATCAGTTTAGTCAAAATTTTCTGCAGAGCCAAGTCACTTCCCATGGTGCCGTGAATTTATATTATTACTCTTTATTTTCCCAACGAAATGCGGATATCTCAAAATCTTGACTGATAGCTGGAGGTAAATGCCACCAATTAAAAAGTATCGCGAGCTTCACGAGTTGCTGAAACAACCGCCACGAAGTGGCCGCTTTCACCGAATACGAAAAGGCACTGCACAAGAGCATTAATGGCATCAATCAACTTTGTGATCTATCACGTGCTCTCACAGGCTGATGGGAATGGGACGTGCAAGCAGGAGGTTCGCTGGTTTGGCTTGCTTTGTGCACAGTATCAGCGTGCAGCAGGCTGGGCGCAATTTACAGACTGTCGACTGTGTCCACACTGCACGAGACCAGGTGCGATGGTGTGGTTTATGGCGTTCAACATCCCAAAGCAACACCGGCTACGAGGCATGCCACGGTGGAGGGCTCCAGAAATTTTGACCACACAGGGTTATCCACTGCGCAGATGAGCAGAAGGTGCATGGTGTTCCTACCTGAGTTTCGGACACCCGGCTTGGTGACCTCCTTGGGCTGCTCGGGTGTGGCCTGCACAGCTGCCCGGCTCTTCGCCATGGCTGCCACCTCTGAGTAGGTGAGCTTGCGGCCACCTTCTTCTGCAGCAGTCACTGCCTTCTGTGGTACCTGCCAAGGGGAGCACTGCATAAGCATGCTGCTCGGCATCAACCTCACCAGCTACATCCCCAGCTGAGTACATGGTCATCCACTTCCAGCCTTGGCAGCCTGCCAGGCCAGCCCGTGGCTCTTTGCTATATCACAAAAAACGGCGCCAAATGCAGTGCGCTGCCTGTGCCTGAAGGCGGCGCACTGTGTTTACTGTGCTTGCAGATGCCCAAAGCTTGGTAAAAGGACTGGAAGGGTCAGTGTCACCGGCACACCAGTCAGCTGTGAAGCCCGTGCAAGAAGACACCCACTTGCACTTTCAACGGAAAACACGAAGGGAGGGATGCGCCCGATTTCATTTCATTGGTTGGCTATCAGAGGACACTCTTCTTGCTCTCGCTGACATGGAGCAGGGACCCAACCATGCTAGTGCAGTGGCACGTGTGTGCTCCTCAGGGCCATCTGTCCAATTCACAGATATCTCAGAAGTCGGTGGGAGTTCTCAGTGGGTGGGGATGCGAAAGATCACACAGCTTTGAACTGCCGAAGAATTCTGTCCAGTAAAGAGCACGTTATTAGCTGCATGACCTGATTGTATTGCAATCAACTGCAAAATTAAGATATGACAGCAGGCGAAGCGGCAACGAAGACTCATCATCATCAACGATGAAAAACATTCCTGCCTCCTTTCAGAAGCACTGATGATACAGTGCGGTTTTAACTGAAGCGTTCAATTAAAATCAGCACAGAGCCATTGTTGGCACACAGTTATTCTGGCTGCTCACTAGAAAGCGCCCATCATAAAAGCTGAGTTAAACCTGGTTATAACGAAACTGAAAAAAGTGAGATTTTTCGTTACACCCAGGTTTTCGTTACACGCAGTTTTTGCGAGATGAGTCGAAAGGACACGTTCTCAACAAGAAAACACAAGTTGTGCCGACAGCGCTGAAGCACGGCACGTTGTGTAAACTGCGGCCGATTGTAGCTCCGGTATTGCTCTCATGTCAGTTCGTGCTTTATTGTCACTAAACTTTCCTGTGGTTCTGCCCAATTTCGAGTCGCTCAGCACTAGCAAACAGATAGATGGCGCAGCCAGTTCATTACATCAAGATCACTGCCGCAATAACTTCGTTACATGGAGGTCTCAAATACACGCGCTTCAAGGGGGTGGTGCTGGGGAATTGAGAAACCTTATAACATCGAGGAATTTGCTATACAAACGTTACACCCAGGAAAATCTATCACCCAGGTGCTGCCTGGACACCGAAAATGTGTGGAAGCAGTTCTTCAGCACACACCATGAGCAATAAACGCATATGAATCACACATAATGCCACTGCTGATACCAAAGGAAGTGCCAAAGCATATGGACCACTTGCACCACAAATACAGGTATTTCCAGCAAATGGTCAGCAATATTTATATTTTATGAAGCAAACTGCAGACTTTACTGACACCCTCCAGGGTCCACAATGCCAATTTGTAAGAAATCGGTTCAGCCAATATATATTCAAACATGGCACCGTTCACCTGGCTCTTTCACACTGGTGGGTGCTTTCCCGGAAAAACTTGCTTTTGCGCCATTAAAATCAATATAACTAACTAACTTTCCCGGAAAAACGGTGGATAGCATTTTGACTAATGTTCTGGCAACCAGTGTGTGTACCACACTGGAATCCAAAACTAAAGAACCATTAGCAGTTCAGATTGGTTTGCCTCTTACCAGGCTAGTCAGTCATGCCACTTGGGTGTGTGGAAGGCATGGTAAGCGCGCTTTATATAACAGCATTAAGGGGGGACACTGGTCTTGAAAAAAAAATTTTTATTAATGAAGTCACAGTTACAAAATCTTCAGGGAATATGCATTTTTGTGTGCTGATTCTAAATATGTCATTTAATTTCATGTAAAACAATTCCTTGAGCACTTGTGCACTTTTTATGCTAGTATTTTGCGGAGAGTTTTGAAGAAAATTTGCTGCGGGAAACTCGCTGAAATGTATGCCATTGGCTTCTCTTGACACCAAGGAATACAATAAGGGTAAAATTATCATCCAGCCTATCATAGAACTTAAGTTATAAAGTTTTGAAGTTGTCGCTTCAGAAATGAGAAGGAAAATGTGTATTCCTGTGTGTGAAGTGGCAGCTTCAGTACCCGATTACTCAAGTTCTATGATAGCCACGATGATAATTTTACCTTTATTGTATTCCTTGGTGTCGAGAGAACCCAATGGCAAACATTTCAGCGAGTTTCCTGCAGCAAATTTTCTTCAAAACTCTCCGCAAAATACTTGCATAAAAAGTGCATAAGTGCTCAAGGAATTGTTTTACATGAAATTAAATAACATATCTAAAATCAGTGCACAAAAATACATGTGCCCTGAAAATTTCATAACTATGACTAAATTAATAAAATTTTCTTTTCAAGACCAGTGTCCCCCCTTAAGTGACCATTAATTTTCTTTTATTTTTATTTGATCTCAGGCTATTGGCTTTGCGACTGCATCCGTGCACACCTTTTGTTTCAAGCTGCGCGCATGAGGTGATGCTGTCCCGCCAAGCACCGATAAAGGAAAAGCAAGCAAGGATACAACGGTGGAGAACTGGGTATCAAAGAGTGCAACGCATCCCTTTTGGACAGCTAGAGCAGCAAGGGAGAGGGGTGCCAAATTATATTGTGATTCCCCCCGCTGATGGTACAACTTGCAGGATAAAAATGCCCAACAAATTGTATGTAAGGAGAGAGAAGCACAGCCTCCACAACATATGCCACTAAGCACACTCACAGAATTGGCAACAGGCTGTGGTGCTGCTGTAGGTGCCGTCGTAGTAGCCGGACCAGCAGCAGCCGCCGTTGAATTTGCAGCAGGAGCAGCAGCAGCAGCAGCTGCCTCTTCGGCTGGTGCTGGGCTATGGACCCTGCCAGTGGCCTCCGCCTCCTGAGAAGCACCTTCGCGCCTGCAAACAACAGGTGTCCCCTGGCTTACACAGACTGCACACAAGTGAAGAACAGCAGCACTGTGGTAGCAACGCACGAATGCGAATAGGGCTGTTTGGTCAAAACATGCCAGACGAGCTCAAGGCTGGGAACTGATTTTTGTTTTGCAGCCCCTCTTGGAGCAAAAAAAAAAGAAAAGAAAACAGGCATTCTGAAGAAGCTATTCAGTACTTTGCCGGCTTATTGCGCACAACCTCTCCACCTTATAGGTGACCATGTACAGTTTTATGTGTTACGTTACAATTTCCTTCTGCTCATATTTTGTCTCGCTTGCAATTTGATTTGCACTTTAAAATTGAAATATTTTGTCTCTGCATCCCACTCCTGCTTGGGCTTCACGTCCTGCAGTGTGTCAAATAAAATGTGCATTCTGGAGCAGCTGGAGAGCACAAATAAAATCAGTTTGGAGCAGTAATATGACAATTTTGGGGCAAAACCAAGCACGAACACATAAAACCTTGAGTAATTGGAGCTTGCATCTCTCAAAATAGCAGTGAGGTCAAGTTTTTCACTCCAGTAGTGCAGTGTGTTTAGACTTGATCAGTTCTGAACACGAACATCTGTGTTAATTTTTTTTTTTAAGGAGGGTCACTCTCTTAGAACTATTTTTACCACTTATAGAGAGAGTTAGAGCAAATCCTCTCTTTTTGTGCATTTTCATGAGCAGATTCCACAAACAGCAGACATTTTCCTCCTGCAGCTGATAGTGACACCGTTTTGCGATCATCAATGCCCCCGTGTCACCAGCTTCACCAGAAAACTCGATCTAGCACGCCATTGCTGGCTGTCAACGAATGCTGCTTATGTATCGCTTGTTCATCTGCACAGTCACGATTATGCTGCCTGTATGTGGAGGAAATCCCCCGAGAAGATCCATGTTTGCTCCTTACTGTCGCGCTAAGCCCTGATGGTTACGCGGTTACTGTAGATAATAGAATGCACCAGCATGCTTTGGATCTCGACCTTTCACTTTCTCAGAAGAACCGTGTTCACTCCTCGCTGTCGCGCTAAGCATTGCCGGTTACAGCTGCAAGTGGCCGACGCTGCCAGCATGCCCGCCGCCCAACCAGAAGTCATCGTATTGGGTGACATGATTACGGAGACTGCCCACACACGTGATGTGCGTAAAAAAAATTTTTTGTAAATAAAAACACACCAATCAGGGAATAAGCATGTCCGCTGTCAATGCGTAGCCGTTGTTCCGCACTGCCATCACATAAGAAAGCAGCTCTTCTTCCAGTTCGGGAATCTCGCACCGCTTGACTCGGAAAGCGCGCTTTTTGCACATTGTGTTTCTTAATGCATCCTTTTGGTTGCACCACCATCGGACTCACTCCTCGGCCACGTCAAATTTCCTGCCCGCCGCACGTTTGCAGTGTTCGAGGGCTAACTCCCAGCAGTGTGGCAATTAAGGTGTTTGCCCATCGGCGGTTATACGGTAATAGCACAAGCAAAACATACTGCTCAGCAGCCGACTATGGCACTTGTCAGAAGCAGCATTAATGAGACATTGCAGAGAAGTAAAGGCCAACAAGGCAAAGGTACTCACGTGGCAGTGTTGGGGGACACAGGAGATGCGGGTGGAGTCAGCATGGTCGCTGGGAAATCGCTGCCATTGGTCAGGGTGGCACTGTCCTTGGTGACCAGAGTCGATGCAGGGTTGGTGTTGCCAGCGGCTGCGGTGGGACTCAGAGCAGATTCTGCTGTCTGTGTCTTGCAGTCGCGCGTCGGGGGCTTGGCAGAAGCAGCTGCATTCGTGGTTTGCGCCGAGGCAGGCACTGCACCCGTTGAGCTTGAACTGACGGTGCTGTTGCTTAGCGTACGGCCCGAAGTGGCACCACGGACAATGTCAGAGAGCCTGCTGTTGGCTGTCGCTAGAGCGGGCGTCGTTAGAGCCGAAGAGCCATCGTCCGTCGACACAGCTCCCTGGCCCAACGATTCCTCTTCCTGCATGTAGCACAGGGCAATAAATAGTCTTACGTCCCGTGTAGAAGTGAGCAGAAAGATAAGAGTTAAAATCTGATATAAGAACATTGCACACTTTGATGAGAAGAGGCCCAGCGCTTGTGCAAGCAAGCCCCGTGACAATGCTATACATAACTAGAGTAAAACCTTGACAATTAGAATAATTTCAGCGGTCCCATAATTTCTAATCTAAATTTGACTGGATAAATCGAAGCGGTGGCACGCATCAGCCCGGTTGATTAGAAAATGTGAGGTGCTGTGCAAAGATATTCAATCCAAATGTCCGATCCCGTGACAGGAGTGGGGTACGTGTTGACTTTCTTTTTGGCCAGTAAGAGGTAACGTGTCCTCACAATTACATTTTCCTCCTGGGTCCATTTTTTTTTGCTGTTGTCGGTTAATTCGAATATTTTTCGCTGTCCCAGTGACTTCGAATTAACAAGGCTTCACTTTACTGTATCCGTAAAATGAAAGCAGGCAGGACTGCAGTTTTGCTGAGCTTGCTGGCATATCACAAATCAGACTGTAGGAAAAACCCACCAGAAAGCCAGGCAGTGGTGGAAAAGCAGCTTCCTCCAGATCAAATTTTGGAGCTTCAGCTTCTTCCCTCGATTTGCTACTATCTGCATTGCTCCCATCCTGTGCATAAAGAACAGGGCGCAATGAGTTTCTCCTGTGCCAAGTGCTCAACTTTCTCTGCTTTTCAGAAGACACAAATAATGCTTACTGGCTTGTTGGAACCATTTTCTTCTTTTTTTCTCCGCCGCATTCTGCTACTGCAATGAAGGGAGAAGAATGTCCAATAAGACTGCAAAGGCGCATGTACTTGTTCACAAACAAATAACATCCTCAACAGGAGTTTGACAAATGCAGCAAGAAAGCACACTAAAAAACTGCTGAGAAGTGCCCATTAGATAGCTGTGATGGGCCACAACAAACAAGTGACACCAAGAAGTGCTCTTTTTCCGACAATGACTTGGCTCACAAACTGAATTTTCCAGAAAACACACGCACAGAATACGCCACAAGCGCAGCTTTCGAGATTGCTGCAAGAAAAGAAGCCGATGAGAAGTGTCCCGACCGGGGTAAACCAGGTGTCCCGAGCAAAGATGGCTCGATGGAACACCAACGATGCTTGACCGTGGCTTTTACTGTTGCACCACTTGACGAGCAGCGAGCACAAAGGCACTCTCTGCAGATACCATGGGTGCTACAAGCAGCCAACTATAAAAGCACATCTTGTGCAATTCTCAAGTATTAAACCTGGAAAGCCTAGTGCTACAAAAGCACTCTGGACTCTGCAAAGTTGTAGACTTCTGTACTGCCACACACCTCACAAAAAAAAAAAAACAGATGGCGATAGCATATACAGTGAAAAAGAATTTTGGCACAAATTTCATTATGAAATGTTCGCTGATAGACAATGAAACAAAATTTTGGCGCAAATTTCATTATGAAATGTTCGCTGGAGGGGTTAAGACTGACCTGTAAGGACGGTGAAAACTTATGTCAAAGTGCCCTCAAGGAGCACGTGGACATGTACCGTATTTACTCGCATAATAGGCGCACTTTTTTTCCAGAAAATCCGGCTCAAAGTTCGGGGTGCGCCTATTACGCGGGGTAAAACTTCCGGAAATTTTTCGACTCGCAAAATTGAACACACCGCGTAAACGCACTCGTGTACGGGCCGCACCCCGTTTTCGCGAAGAAAATGTTAAAAAAAAAAAAAGTCCATGTAAGTCCATGAAACTTTCGGAATGCACGCGCCGAGGCCTCCGCGATCGGCTCTGGCTGCGCGCAACGGGCGCTTGATCGCGGAGGCCACACACGCGCGCAGGAGCTTCCAGACGCCGCCCAAGGCCAAGCTCATCATCATCATCGTTTTCCTCCGCCGCGAGCTTTCGCTATCTATATCGCCATCAGCATCTCCAGCTCGTTTTTTTTTTTTTTTGTTGTTGTTTGTTGCTGTCAAGTGCCGGGATTTGCGGTAGCGCGATAGTTATCGTGGTTTATGGCTTTGCCGCGGAGCGTTGATGTTTTAGCTCGACGGGCAAGCACCGGCTGGGAGTTTGCTCTCGAACGCGGCAAGCGTGCGGCAGGTCGGAAAATACGACGTGGCCGAGAAGTGCGGCAGTTGCGACTGCGGCGTCCTTAAATTTTCGTACGCGACTCCAAGGTTTTCGCGGGCCTAAGTCGGGAACGTTTCCGGCTGGAGATGAAGCTTTCCAAACAGACGTTTAAAGTGAGCATCCCTGAAAACTGTGTGCGGCTGTTCTACGCGATGTCGTTGTACGTGCTGTGGGTCCGCAGCAGCTGCGACGGCAGCAGCACTAGTAGGGACTAGTAGTCAGTTCAGCAAAAACTTTGTTAAAATAAAGATTGGGAAGCGGGGGGTGGCGAGGCGTCGGCTTGCAATCGTGTAAATACAGTATTGATCACAGTGCAAAGTTCGGGGTGCGCCTATTATGCGCGGAAATAAAAAAATCTGATTTTTCGCGCCCTAACTAGGGGGTGCGCCTATTATGCGAGTGCGCCTATTACGCGAGTAAATACGGTATGTCAAAAAGAAAATGAAATGGCCAAGCACCAAGAATTACAAAAAGAGCATTGGGCACAATATGGATGTCCCAAAGCAATTGAGTAAGGGCATGACAAGCTCAAACTCAGTAGCTATATTTGTCTTTTTATTTTTTTGCCTCATCTGTTTCTTGCTGCACTAACTGCAGTTTGTTTTTTTTCTTTTCAACATATTTTTACTTCCACATTCTTGAACACGGCAGTTCCTTGTACATGGTTTTCTTGCTTTCCGAACATTTTCAGTTCCTGAAGCATGCGCAATACAAAACACCGTGCACCCAAGTTTTCATCTGACCATGACTTACTCTTGGTACTTCTGCGAAGAGCCTCCACCCCCAGATTCCTTCCCTGTGTCCCCCTTGGGGCTGCCTCTGGAGTAGAGAGAGTAGAGCGAGCTGCCCGAGTCTCGCTTGGAGCCGCCACTGGTCGCCGGCAGGAACTCCTGGATGTATGCTGGCGGAGGACCGCTGCCAGCACTGCCACGCAGAGGAAAGGCAGGCGGGCCGGTAAGGTAGGTAGATGGGTAGCCTGGCCCCAGGAGGCTGCCACCGTGCCGCTCATAAAAGCCTCGAGAGTCGCTGCCATCATATGAGGCACCGCCTGCCCGCAGGTACGACTTGGATGAACGGCCACCTCCACTAGGCCACAGGACGGGGAAGCCATGACGACCCGTGCCCCCCGTCCCGTTCAGGGGCTTGTACGTTGCTTGGGGCGCCAGGCCATTCATTGAGAACACCTGTGAAGCGGTAAAGCAGGCAGTCAGGAAGGACTTTCAGTCGCAAGGTTATATGAACAGTCACTTTCTCATACTACGGTGAGCAAACATGTGAAGCTATTATAGCAACCTTCTTCATTACCATTCTCATGGGGGCACTCCAAATTGGTGCAAAGCTCGTGGATAATTTATTTAAATATTTACATAACCTAAACGCTAAACACCGTCATGGGCATTACATGGGGAGGGGGAAGAAACAGAATGTTGCAATTTTTAACACATAGTCCTTAGAGATGCACCTCACTGCAGCAGACAACCAGCGTGTATATCAAAAAGAGACAAAAAATATAATGAACGCCTTGAATACGGTAATATCAGAAAAAAACAGAAAAAAAAACACCGTTCCGCAGTAAACAGCTCGCATGTATGAATACAACACTTATGAACACACAGCTCACATGAATACAACAAACAAACAATGGTTAACATGGCAATGTTTCAATGCAGTTAACCAAGGATGAGTGGCCAGAGATTGTAGCTAGATCACTGGGGAAGCTGCAAGGAGCGGTGAACATTTAGACTTGTTTGTGCATGCAATGATAAGCAGCAATTTGACAGCTTTAGCTTAACATCACAGCATGCCACTACTCCTTCCATTACCTCAATATACTCGACACATTTCCTGACTGTGTGCAATAAGCGGAGCGCTTCAGCTCACCATTACCATGCTTAGAAGGGTCAGGGTTCGGGCTAGCGGGTAGTCAACATGAGGATCCATAGCTGTTGTGTCCCTTCAATTTTGTGCGCTATGAATCCTCACATTACCATGCTACCATTGCAGTTCCCAAACAATAAGCTGACTGCCAATCTATGCCACACACAAGTGCAGCTGCCACCCGAGAGTCACAATATGGCATATGTTAAGAGTGTGTTAACCCTTCGAGTGTCGTTTACGTACCAGGCAACCGTGCCAGCTATCTATCTTTCTAGAAGCTTATACTTTCATCTTGCGCTGTTTTCTGCGAGTTGAGGCACGCAGAGTGATTGCGGCCACCCTTCTCTCGAAAAGGGATTTGGGGGAGCACTAGCTCTGTGCACACAAACAGCCCTACACTTGCGATCTTCTTTCAGGCATTCACAAAGATGGCTCTGCCATCAGTTGTAACTTTCAAGAAGCTTCCCCCCCCCCCCCCCCCCCCTTCATTCTCGCAGTGTCCGTTACGACGTGCCTCGAGTAGGGAGCGCACATCGCTGCCTTTCCGCACATGATCCGCCTCCGGCGGAGTTGATACAGCTCCCTTCTCCCGAGCGGTGGGAGGCCGTGCTGGTTAGCTCAGACCCCAAGATCCAAGTGCGGGCAATCGAGCGGGCCAGCGAGGTCGCCGCTAGCCATGGGCTAGCGGCCATCTAGTACGTGCCTCCGCAACCTGCTCTCGACGCAATAAATGTTTTACAATCCAACAATCCACAGCCTCAATAGTCTCTATCAGTGGGAAGCAAGGGCCTTCCATCTCTTTCTCCAACAAGTTCTCACTTCTGTGTCGCATCCCTCATACCAATCACACACACAGCAACAAAAATATGAAAAAGCACAACCCACAAGTGTTCCAAGGAGGTAAACCAGGTGTTCCGGGCAAAGATGGCCCGATGGAACACCAACGATGCTTAACCGTGGATTTACTGTTGCACCTCAAACCGAGCAGCGAGTGCAAGGGCACACTCTGCAGATACCATGGGTGCTTCAAGCGGGCTGTAGCAATGTGAACCATTCTGATAAAACCCTGCAACCTGAGAACCAGCAGGCACAGCTGCACGAAACTTCGTAGTTCTTCACAGGTTTGTGCTATGATCTTACCCTGAAAACTTTAATACCATGTCTCATGAAGCAAAAATGTTGGTGTGGAACGGTAGCATCCCCCCAGCACGGCCAACACAAAAACGGCGCACGAGCGTACACATGCCACAGCTCCACCTTATCTCCGCGCACTACCACAATTTTTTTATGTTAATGCTGTTGAATAAACAATACTCAAAATACTCAGGCCAAAATGCTTAATATTCATTTCTTCATACATAAAAAAACCTACTTATGCTGCTATAACTGCTCAGTGCACACGCCACAGCACAGCAACAGAAGAGAAGGCTAAAGCACTCTACCTCCGTTAGCTTCATAACTTCGGCAGCACCGCAAGCAACTACAGAGGCAAATTGTGAATCCTGCAGAGTGCCCCCAAAAAAGACAGCACTAAAATAAGCTCAAGAAGCAGCGATGAAAACCAGAAGCTCACCGTTCCCAGGTCAAAACAAGTGGGTGTGGCTGGTGTCCAGGTCTGCAACATGGCAGGAGGGTAGAATGGAGGGTACAGCGCAGTACTCGGCCCCGCACTGCTACCACCTGCATTTGCTGGACCGTAGTTCACCTGCAGCAAGTGGAAAGAATTCAACAGACATATGAAGACATACCTACTGCAGCCCCGTAGTCCACGCAACAGCCGAGAAAGTCTCACACTCATTACCTCCCGCATCCTCCTAGTTGTGCCACAAAAAAAGACACCTCTCCAACCCACATTCAAACCCTACCGTCTTAACAGGCCATGAAATGAATGTCTGCATGAATGGCACTTTGCATAGCAGAGGCTGCACTAAGACTTGCCCAAGCAAAGCAATGCTAGCTCTAGAACAGTTTGCCTAGTGATATACACAGCCAATGGCTGGAGCACACATTCTTCTGTAAATCACAGCCGCGAGTTATTTTTCAGACTCGAAGGGGGACAGGAAAAAAGGCGGAATAATCAAGCAGCCTGAAATTAATTCATTAATCAAGTTCTGTGAAGCTGTAAGTTGTAACGACCGAATTTTGAGCGCCTCAAAAATTGGCCATTTACTGCGCTTGACTTCAGAGACAGTATTACTGCTGGTAGTCAAAGATCAAAGGGATCTAAGAGCAGCTAAAAACAGATGCTCTTAGAAGAGTTAACCCCAGTCTGGCCAATGCCAGCCAATGAGCCTTCACAGCATGGCCACAAAGGAAAGGCAAAAGCCCACCTGCAACGGCCCCTGGTAGAAAGTGGATGCCTGCGTGGTCTGTTGGGGTGCCACCGGTGTGGTGGCTGCTGGTTGGCTGGTGCTCAGCGGCTGCGTCGAGACTCCCCCTGGAGCAGGCACAGCAGGTGTGGGGGCCCCGGCTGCCACGGGGGCTCCACTCAGACCCTCCCCACCAGCCATCAAGTGGGGGGGCTGGTGCCGCAGGCCATTCTTGTACGGGGGCAGGAACGAGGCTCGGGAGATAGGCTTCGCCTTGATGCGTGCCTGCAGTGCACGCCAGGTTTGCCCAAGCTGTTACAAATGCTAGGGACCAGACCAAGAGTGTACGGGCCCATTACTACTAGTGGCTGTTACTAATGACAGTGACAGCTAGCTTTAGAGTGTTAAAACTAGTACACACAGAGGGATAACAGCATCCGTCTGATGAGTAGGGCCCGGACATTTAGGCATTTGCCTAAACATGCCTATAAATGCCTAAACGGGGGATTTTTGCACTTGCCTGCCTTTTTGTCACTTTTTAGGAAACACTACCTATTTAACCTCACTTTTTGCCTATAAATGCCTAAATCCGGCACTTCAGTCCTCGGTGCCGTTTTTCAATTTTCACACATCTAAGTGCGGTGAAAGCCGCGCGCCGATGCACGCACAAAAGGCGCGGGGTCTCGCCGAACGTGTTTCTCGAATTGTGACTTGAAGTTAGTGTAACGAAGTGTTTATCTCGAAGTGTAGCAAGAGGCGAGTTTGGAAACAGACCTGACATACATTAGTGCAAACTTCTCAACTTGACGGAAAGGATGACAAAGGTGGAAAACTCTGGACTCGCAATAGATGAATCGTTAAAGGTAGTGGCAGAAGTACCAGCAGCACTTCGGCGACTGGAAGGAAAGGGCGTTAGCGCTTCTACGAAGATGCAACAATTGGTGGTAAAAAATAGATGCCTAGAAACAATTTCCCAAATCGCAGACTTTCTTCGCGGAGATAATACGGCCACATCACCTGCAGGCCGAAGCCTTTATCAACTCGCATGTTTTAGGTTCGCGCGACGAAGTTCATGTGATGTCAAAGAAACCTTTTAAAGTACAAAGCTATGCTTAGCGAAAACCGAAGGCCCTTCAAGTTCGAAAACCTGAGAATGCGCTTTATTGCTTCAGTTGAGTACTGCGTAGCTCTGTGCTTGACTTACAAATCTCGTACTTGTGAATGAAGAGTATTATTCAAAACGCCTATTTTCTCTTTATAGCGCCTATTTCAGTATTTTTGAGCGCCTAGATGCCTGCCTATTTCGGGGTTATTTAGTGCCTAAATTTCCGGGCCCTACTGATGAGGTACCATAAAAACCGGAATATAGGTCTGACCGGAATAAAGGTCGACCCCCCAACTAACCAATTCTAAAAATGAAAAACATTTTTTTCAATGGCAGAAGTGCCGAGAAACACCCTTACCTTGAAAGAAATGCGACTCTACCGGTTGCACAATGGTGACAGTATTTATTTTCATTTATGGGCTTGTTGGTATGTACACCCGGCCAATTTTTTAACACTATCGCGCAAACATTGCCTCGCGTGCTTGTCACCGTCTTATTAACGGCGCTGAGCGGCGAAACAAACGAGATACGCATATGCATCCACACACCCTTACTCTAGCTTCTTTCGCTGCTCCGTGCCGTGATAAGGAGCTGACAAACACTCGAGACAATGGTCGCGTGATAATGTTAAAAAATTGGCCGGGTGTACAACACAGAGAAGGGCACAAAGTGAGCAAGCTACTCCGAGTCGTCAGAGTCGGCCAAACTTGAGTAGGATGACGACTGCTTATCGCTGCCCACGTCCCACAGAGCGTCATACTCTGTGCCGTCTAGCGCGTTGCTAATGCTGCACTTCCTAAATGACTTGCGCACCATCTCTGCAGGGAGAGATTTCCACGCCGACGACACCCAGCCACAAAGTCTCAAGCGGTGGACGTCGCAGGCGGCCAGTGGGGGTGGTGGGGTTGTCGCTCAGCATCCATTCATTGTAGAGTTCGCGCACTCTATCTTTGAACGGCTTGTTTAGCACGTCTGGTGGCTGCAGCACAGATGTCAGTCCGCCAGGGATGACCACAAGGTCCGTCTTGCCATCGCCCAGGGCCTGCTTTACGTTGGCTGTAAGGTGACCTCGAAATGCGTCCAGAACGAGCATGTTTGCTCGCTCAAAGAGAGCACCAGGTCGCCGCTTCCACACGAGCCGGATCCACTCCAGCATTAATGATTCGGTCATAAAACCCTTTTCATTAACCTGGACGATGACGTCGCGTGGGAACTCCTCTTTCGGCAATGTTTTCCTTTTAAAAATGATGAAAGGGGGCAGCTTGTACCCATCGGCTGTGCACGCGAGCATCACAGTGAATCGCGAGTGCTCGTTGCCACTCGTTAGAAGCTTGACTTGCTTAGCTCCTTTCTCTGAAACAGTACGACTTGAGGGCATGTCGAACCAAACTGGCGTTTCGTCGGCGTTTCCGATTTGACCCATCATGTAGTCGCGTTGGTGCCGGAGCACAATGACGTATCGCTGAAACTCGACCAGCTTATCTTCGAATTCTTCGAGCAGTTTCTGGCACACAGAAGTATGGCGCCGTAGTGCAAAGCCCTTCCTCCTCATGAATCGTCGCACCCAGGATAGGGAAGCGCACCTGAAGTTTGCTCCCACTGCACCAGCGCCACTTCTCCCCTGCCGGTCATTTTGGCGTTCCTGTCCGGGCACGTCACGGGCGGAGCGCATTGAGCCAGCAGCCTGTCGACTGGTACGCGCGTGCTGCTCGCGCAGCTGGCACTCTCTCTTTCATTGTGAGCACGTGCCGTCCTGCTCGCGGGCGCACAAAAGTGTTGTTGCCGCTCGCTGTGAATTCCGCGACGTTCTAAGAGTGGAGAAACTTGTTGTGTCTGGGGCTGTCACAATAGTTCTCTGAACATCGGCGGCCAAGGACTGCCCGTGGAATTCTACAGATTTCCTGGAGATGTCCTACATTCTTGGGGAAAAAAAATTTAATATTGGAAAATTGTAACGTACAGTAACGGAAATATTGAAGGTAATGGTCCACCTTTTCTATATGCAGCAAAATCTTAAATATTTTTCATCGCTCGTATCGAGTAGTTGACGATAGGAAAAACGTTAATACTGAAAAAATGCAAGCCTATCGATGGGAGATTGCTATAGTGAAATCTTCCAGTATGTGAGAAAAAAATGCGTTCATACACTTTTTCCTATTAAAAAATGTTTTTGTCCGGAATTGTTGGGTATGAAATGGATGAGAGCGAGAAACGGCAGGTCTCGATAACTGCTATGGGCAGGGTGAAGTAAGCTTTTTCCTGTTGCTAAACACGTTTGGCATGTTGCACGCGTAATATTATTTCTGAGCACTTTTTGCTGTAATTCACTAAGCATGCAGTGTTTAGTAAAGCTCGCGTTAACGAAACTCATTTCTTTTGCCATTTTTTCTTTTGGAGACTGACAACAGCTAGCGGCGTTATGCAGACGCGTGTGAGGCAAGGTCAGTGATCGCCTCAATGTTCCGACTTGTGACGCCTGGCTCAATTTTCGAAGCTGCTTTAAATGTAAAAAATTTCTAAAAACAAAAATAATCAGAATGTTTGCTTGCACATGAATGAGCGTTTGCATATGAGCGATGGCTCTGCAAATAAATTGTTTTGGGGATGCGCGTGCACTGTAATCGGCATTAAAATAAATATACCAACCGCTTATCTCCGTTGTAGCGATTGACCAAACTAGAGCATTTTTTCTCTTTGCCGTACATAGCAAGAAGCTGGTAGGCGCATTTTGTGAGTGTTTTCGTTTTTCTCCTCAGCCTCGCGTGTCGCCTTAAGGCCACTTTATTTTAAGTTAAAATAAAAATTATTTCCATTATTATTCAGCGAAACACGTAACAAAATCCTTATTATTTGGCCAACAAACCTGCATGCCCCTAACTGCTCAGCCACCCAACGAAATTAAGCATTTTGCGAAGATGCCCGCGCCAAAAAAAAAAAATGGTATTTACATGGAATTCCACGTCTTAAATGACCTCGTCATTTGCTTGCGATACACATTTCGCCATTACGGTACCGGCTTTTTCATCAACAATTTGCTTCACGTAGTGGGCCTGATCCACTAGCAGTTCATTTTTCAAGTCTGCGCAGCGAAAAAAAAAATTCACTGTCCACTATTTCTTTTAACCTACATCTCAGAGCGTACTGCCGCGACAGAAAGAAATGCGAACAGCGCAGTGCCTATGCGCTCCGCTGTGGGAATTTATTTTCGTCACGCTTATACTTGGCTCGCAACACAAATACGCTAGAGACATCAGTGATACAATAATGTACCACTCTAGCGTCTTTTTGTTACTACCGAGATAAAAACGCGTTGAAGATAAATTCCGACTGCGCAGCGCGTGGGCGCCGTGCTGTCCGCATTTTTTCCTAGCGCCCCTGTACATTTTGCTAATCCTCTGAAGCTCGTCAGCGTTCAAGCAGGAGGGAAAAAGCTCGCGACTGCAAAAAGAGATTTGCAGGCTGGTCAACACGTGCTAGTACGTGCAGAACTGGCTTTTTTTCAGGAGAAAGCGCGCTGCTCGCGTAGCTACTGAATGGGAGGGAGACCGGTTTGCCCGGACAGAAGTGCGGAGTCGGTCGGAGAGGGCGCTTTTCAGTGGCGTCCGCAGCGCCCCCCTGCGAAGCTGCGGTCCCCTATGGCGAGCCCTTAAACTGCGCCCTCGTGAATCCAGACACACGGGCGATCTGTATCACTTTCACGCGGATGTATTCAGCAGTCACAGGCAGCGATCTCGCACGCAGCTCCCGGACAAACTCCGCAACCTTGTCGTCCAGTTCTGGATACGCTGCGGTCCGCCCACGAAATGATGTTTTTTTCTGGTTGCTGCAAGTTGTAATGCGCATCTTCTGCCTCCGCCAGTATCAAACGCTCTTTTCGGATACTCTAAATTCGCGCTGTGCCGCCAGGTTGCTGTGAGCTTCCGCGTACTCGATCGCCTTTTTCTTGAAGGCTACGGTGAACTGCCATCGGCTTCCGCTCATTTTGAAAAAAAGGTGGAAAGCAGCCTTTAACCAAAATAACTTTGTCAACGGAAACGCAAAATGGCTGTGCCACGAAACACAGCGCTGCTGCCGATGGCGATGGTGATGAAGGCTGTTGACTTCAGTAGCCCATTGTTGCAAGACTTCCATAGTTTTTCTGCCAATGACCGGTATATAAGACGGGGGTAGACTTTTCGGCATTGTTTTTTGGAAAAAAAATTCGACCTATATTCCGGTTTTTACGGTAGATAAACAGCACTTTGAAAAGCTAACAACACATCTGATGACAGTGAAGTTCCTACGAAGCTAAATTTCCAAAGCCATGGCGACATGATCTGAAGTTTTAAAACTGCAGTTGATCAATGTGCCAACCAATGCAACTAACAAAGTCACTTAACTGCAGAAAGAAAACTATACAGAGAAGATGGGGGATTGCATTTGCACATTTCTAGCAAGTGATGCACAGCACATCTAAGAAACAAAGCAAACTGAAGCTCACCATAATGGGCTTTCCCTGGAAGGAGCGCACTTCCTCACGCAGGTACCTGTACGCCTGCTGTGCATCCTCATCCGACTCAAAGGTCACGTACCAACTGCTGTTGTGGGCAAACTCACAGCTCATGAACTGAGGGCACTTGTCACCAGCCTTGAATAGTGCCTCAATGTCCTGCACACACGACAGCCGACAACTAATGTTACTTCCACACAAAGGACTGCCCAACATGCACTGCACCAAAATTACACAACAATGGGGACTGCACTCACCTTGACAGGAGTGCTCTCAGGTATTTCTCTAAGGATGAGGACACAGCGCTTGTGGTTGGGACGCACTTTTTCACCAGCCTCATCTACCTGCACGTTGGGGGATTCTGGGAAGGGAACCAGAGACAGGAACCCCAATGTCAGCACACAGGATTTCAGCCTCCAACACTCACAGCGCGGAAATATGTGTGGCACAGATTTCTCATTTCCGGGGTAAGATGCAAAACACCCAGACTATACTTACTTTTATTTCAATTCTACTTTCATTTTATTCAGACTTTATATCACTATTTTAACACCCAAAGCTACCGCACTGACCAAAATAAATACCAATGCGATACAACTTTGACTGAGAACACAGCAGTTGCTATATTGCCAGTCAAATGTGCAAGCAGTATGAGAGAGAGAAAGGAATTTTAATGAGGGAAAGGTGGAGAGCTCGGCCGGTGGTAACATGGCCCTGGCCTGCTACTCCACACAGGGGAAAGGGAAGAGGAGGAAAAGGAAAGTGCGAATGAAGGCTGATGATGGCATAATACACTACTGAAAGCTAAGTGGTGTTTTCTGCAGCAAAGAGGCTGGCTTTGAGAGACATGTGAAGTCGCATCATCTGCTTCACTGACTGCACCAGGCCAATATTAACAAGGGGAGGCCCTCCCCTGAACTTCAGCCAAATTTTGTTAATTTTTAGTTTGCACAGATTACATTTTCTTGTCTAGTGTATGCTGGCATCCCCAAACAAATATGCAATTGATTCTTCTCTATTTCTATAAAATATATTTCCCAGAAAAAAAGATGCAAAACAATTGTATTTAAAAAAAAAAAAAAACTCCATTTGTCAGTACCAATTCACTGTTGCAAGTAATAGAAAGAATAGCATGACCCCTCTGCAATAATGATTGTAACCTTTATTAAACAATAGCACCTAAATAGATGTACCCGAAGAGCAACAAGCGGGAAAGAACGCAGCACAGAAATTCACCTCTCGTGTTTTGAACTGACAGCAAGCTACAAACAGGTGGCAATTCTGTATACCGTGCAATCTCAAGCATTGACCTGTGACAGGTAAAAAAAAATACTTCCCTTAAAGAACAGATGGTGCCATAAGTGAAACTTATCGCAGCTTTGCAGCTGGAAGTCCCATCACTATGACAGCCAGGACCCCAGGATAGTGCGGCCAGACTGCACTGGGCGACTCCCAAAGGCTTTCAGCACCATGGGGAATGTACAGGTAATTGCTAATGTCCGATGTCTACAGCACCAAGGCTTACAGCATTCCTGTTCCTCTATGTGCGGTACTCATTTAGCTCTCGGAAGCCTGCACTACTGGTGCCAGTAAAAAGCCAGCGGTGATGCCCCGCTGTTTTGTTGGCCCATATGAATAATGGCTGAGTGACACCAAAGCTTCCAAGGAGAACCTTCAACATAACATAAAGCTATGACATGATTTACCCAATGCACTGATTCAGTGCAACGCGTTACTGTTGCTCAGGAACAGAAGGACACTTAATTTTCGCAGAAAAGCCCAATACTATGTGCATGATAATGAGCTCAAATATGAATGCTCACCTCGTAGGACGTCGACGATGAGACTAAGATCCTTGGTTAGCTTTTTGATCTGGTTGAAGTTGGCCACTGTTCCAATGGGCACATACTGATCGCTGTCCATTTGAGACAGCAGGTATGTGTCATTGGCAAGATTTTCCCTGCACCAAAAACAAGGCTTAAGTGTGGGTTTCACTCGGACACAGCATGCCACTGTTTGGCTGCATACAATGATTTTTTTTTTATATTAGGATACTATTCAAGAATACAGTGGCGAATACCCCTCAATTACGGCCAATGGTACTGATCGAATGTAACATCACAGTTACCATATATACTCTTGTATATACTCACAAGGGCTGCGTTTTTTCTCTCGGTTTTCACAGGACAAGGCCCTTACAAGGGACGAGCATTTTCCCGTAATTTTTTTTTCTGACTAGAGCCCAGCTCCGATTACGTCTCTTTTTTTTTATGCTGCGAAACACATTTTTGTGACAAATTAGCGCAGTCCCAGTGAATCCTCCAAATACATACTATACTGTATCACAGATGACAGGATACGTGCCCAACGACCGGCGTGAATTGTAGTAAACCGTGACTAGATTCAAAGCACTTTTGCTGCAGCTTCTATGCGAAGTACGCTAAGCCTTGCTACTACTTGAACGGCGCATTACTACAGCATGTATCACCAGAACCTGGCAGGCGATGAGTCGCCGCAAGGAAATGCACCGCTAGCTTGAGTGCTCCCCAATCTGCCTTTTTGCACACTGCAACACCTTCTCCTTTCTGGCATGAATACTGAACGCACACGAGCTAGCAGCGTTGAGGCACCGCATGTTCAAGGTTCGAGGTGGACTCCAGCACACAGGACGATGCGAGCATGGCCACACCCACCGTCGCAGGCAACTTTCAGTCTATCAGCTCCCAGCTTAACGCACAACATGGACAAAATTATGCACACATAAAGCAATCCTTTCAGTTGACTTTTTAAAAAACTGTTTTGAACTATTGGCCAAGTTGGGGGTGTGGCCCTTACACAAGTATACAGCACATTACATGAAAACGAGGGGCTCTATCTATACCATTCCACGTAAAATACAAAGCAGTTATTGGACCTATAACCACTGGCTAGTTGGAGATGCAAGCAAAAACAGAAGATTTAAATTCAAGCTGCAGGAGCCAACAAACACAAATCATACATTACAAATAGCCCCACATCAATACAGCGCCATGAACAAAACCAACATCATTAATAACACAGTACACTACTTTCATGTAACAAAAATGATGAAACAATTACTCATTGGCATCCACCCAAGCCTATACTGATGACACTGCTAACAATCTCACTGAGTCACAAAGTCCAGCACAGAGCATTTACTGAGTGTGCATGTTTGCCGAATGGCTGGGTACCTGGGCACTCAATTATGGATGGAATAGCCACGACAGTTGGAGCGTGTCAAAATCCAACGACATTTCTGCTAGAACGCGAGAAGCCCGAAAATTCCTGCCCAAGTAATCTCAACACAGTTTGACATTGTTTGTCAGTAACTGCACAATCATCCTGTGCACAGACACTACAGTCAAACCACATGAGGCAGGCAAGCAGCGCTTGGGGCAGTGCTGGTACCTGGAGAAGTAGTACTCAAGCTGCTGCATCAGCATGCGCCGCAGCTCAGCCAGGGGCAGCTCTTCGGGGGCAAAGTGGGGGGGCCCCAGGCCGTGGGGCGGAGGGGGCGCCATGGCCGTGCCCCCCTCCGGTGCTACCTCCGTGGCCACAGCTGCCGAGCCATCACAGCCTCCTCCTCCTCCTGAGCACACAGAGAAAGCAGTCAGGACAGCCGGTCTAGTCCTCACATATGCACCACCACTCCTTAATCTTAGGAGTGCATGCGAAGTAACATTATATATACATAACATGCCAAAGCTAGAAATGGGCTATAAGGGACGTCCGTATTACTCAATGCTTTGGGCCACCAGGGCTTCTTTAATGTACATGCACTAACATCCCACAGCGTACATGAGCCTTCACATTTCACCTCCACTGACATGCAGTCACCATGGTGCAGAATTGATACCAAGGCCTTGAGCCAATCAGCCACTGAGCTGGCACAGCAGGTCCTTTATCCAGAAAAGGCTGAACCGTATTGGGAATCAGTTACTCAGAACCACAAATCAATAAACATCACAGAAAGCAGCCTAGGCTAGATGTCTGCAAGCACCAAGACACTTCAGAAGGCCAAGCGTACTCTTAGACGTTCAAATATTTCAAATAATTGGTTTATTGGGGCTTAACATCCCAAAGCGACTGAGGCTATGAGAGACGACGTCATGAAGGGCTCCGGAAATTTCGACCACCTGGAGTTCTTTAACATGCCCTGACATCGCACAGCACACGGGCCTCTAGAATTTCGCCTTCATCGAAATTCAGCCGTCGCGGCCAAGATCGAATCCGCGTCTTTCGGGTCAGCAGCCGAGCGCCGTAAACACTGAGCCACCACAGCGGGGTGGCTCAGTACACAAAAAAAAAAAAATGACAATGTTTAAAGGTGTATGCACACCAAATTTTGGTTGCATATTTTCTTTGCAGCCCTCCGCAAGACATTAATGTAATACCAGCAACAAATGAAACGCAAAGACAATGAAATTGTAACACCATTTTAAAAGATGAAGAGTGAGTACTAGCACACGTGATCTCTCACTTCAATGGTGTAAGGACCATTATGTGGAAGTGTTAATGCACCCCAACCATATTCTTTTCTCCAGCAGCTAATATTTTTGTATTGTTGTGCCCCCATTCAAAAGCATCCTGTTCATGCATCATTTGCTGCTGACAGTACATGCTCCACCCCAAGGCATTCACATATGACCTGTAACTAATTTACAATTTCTTCTCTCATGCAGCCTCAGTTTCAACAGCTGAACTGTGCTCTAACGTCGAAGTTCAGTATAGGTCCCATGAGGAATAAAAAATGTCCAATATAAATGCTCCCTTGTCAATTTAATTCACTACAATGGATAAGCCAGCCTGCCTCAAGTGCCAGAATGACAACAAATAAAGAAGTAGCAAATATTTCATATATTATTGGTGTCCCATAAGGCTTATACTGATACTGACGTCTCATTCATTGTTCTGCCTGAAAACAAACAGCACGAGAAAAAAAGATCAATTGATAAATTATTTATGGCCTGCAAACCAACAAGACAAGACGAGGCTAAAAAAAAAAAGATAATACAGTTTGCACTTAGAAACAAAGAGTATTGTTTTATTGCCACCAAGTATGTGATGCTTAACAACTCTCACTAGCAAAACAAATGAAACCAATAATGCACATTATACCTAGTTAAGGAATGATGAATTTTAGTGAAAATCAAGAGATATGAAGGCTTACACAAGTACCACAAGATGATAAAAACAAAATTAGTAGCACCGATTCTAACGAGTAGCATACCACCAGCGCTAGACAACATGGTTTTCCACACTTTACAGCTAACAAAACTGTTCTACTGTTCAGAAAAAAAAAAAAAAAAATCATAGCTGACGCTAGAACTATTCCACAGAACCAGTTTATATAGGTAAATGAAAATAAAATACTTATTGCAATCAAGCATAATGGGCACAAAGAAAAGGGCTAAGGGTTGGTAAATACTATCCCAGTTACAATGCATGTGAAAGCATATTTAATACTGTTACGCCCAGGCATACATAATCATGAACAAAAGTCATACATGAACATTTTATCATTACTTCCCCTGGTGCTGAAGAAAGCGTTTTTAAAAACTCTTGAAGACTTGACAAAAATGACAGTAATTTAAAACTGGAAATTATATCTTCTGAAGACCTAAAAACAACCAGACAGCACTACCCCCCTCTAACCTTCCAAACTGACATGCTAAAATTTCCTGAGAATAAATGCTAATGTATCAGTACAATGCTTCTCTCCCTTTAACAACCAACAGACAGAACACTACAATTTCCTATAAAAAATCAATTAACTTCAAACACACAACCAACAGAGCAGAAACTTACTCAGCCAAGAGAATTTATCTTGCCAAGATAATATGCAGCCTGTGTATGGATGCATAGCACCACGACAGTGAAGATAGGAACCACCACTGAATGAGGACGACCAGCAATGCTGCTATCCAAGAGATTTTAATCACTAGATCGCAAGCCTAGCCTAGGTTGTACCTTTTTATGGTAGGCTTTTTACAAGCAATTACAGTTCTGCAATGAAACGTAAAGAAGAGTAAACAATATTGATTAAAATAACTCCTTTGCTTAGAAGGCCTTCATTCTCATGTCAAACTCACCAAAACAGCTCTGCACCTATGATAACGCATAAATTGCACATCTGTTCCGTAGACTCTAAACAAGGTGCCTGTCTTTTCAACATTACCTGTACCTCATAGAATTCAAGCAATGACCTCATGAGAAGTGCCCCAAACACCTTTTGGTGCCAAATGCGAGAAGCACAGCAAAACATGATTGCCTTGCACACCGGCGTTGAAACTGTCCCAGCCAGTGCAGAACTGGGCTGGTACACTACATTAAACAATGTAGGTAACCTGGTCATGATGCAAACAATGCAACTGTACTGTTGGCTTTCGCTGCAACGTACCACAGGAACAATCTTACAACCAAGTCAAGCAACCAAAGGTGGATGCAATGCAGGCAGCATATTAAAACATTCTTTGCTCCTGTGCAAGGCATCTCAAGCTGAGCATTTTCACTTCTCAACTGCCGCTCAGTGAGAGCCTATCAGAGACAGTAAATGGCCCAGGGCCAATTCAGCTCCGAATTAAATTGTGCGCATTAATGCTTTGAAATATTCATTTTTAGACATGAAACGCGAACAGAGCTGAAATCTGAGCAGAAATGGAAGAAGATTTTGCCTGAGGTAGACTGACTATTGGTGCGTATGACTTTCTATTTGATGGTGTGAAGTCTGCTGTGCAGAGTTGTTAACAGGCCCTTTTGTATCCTTCTCCAATAGCTGACATTTCGTGCATTCCTTTTGGCACAAAGCACTTTTCTGTTCACATTTGGGTTGACAATGATGGAAAACACAGTCAAGACAGTGGAACAGTGCATCTGCACCACAAAGAAAATGTGAGTGAAATGTGCACCGTGGCGTGGCATCAAAGGGGCAGCACAGCAGTTATTTTGGTGGAGCGCTACCTCTAAAGAAGCCACTGTGACGGGCACTAGGGTTTTTTTGGAATAGGTCACCTATACATGCGAACTATCCCTTTCTGACTGGGGCCATTCGAGGTAAGAAAAATGAGAAGAGCAAACCAAAACATGTGTGGAGCTCCACAACACTGGCTGAGTACAAAGCATACAAAGCATGGCTGAGTAAAGCTTGAGAACTGCTACGAGTCTTAACGCGACAGCATTAAGGTTCCCGTCCTGCTGAAAATCCGGCGGCAGCGTTGTAAGCGAAAAATTCCCGGTGATGCAATTTAAGTGGGCCACCTAGGTTACATGATCTTGTGGCATCATCGCAACCTGGCCACCGGACTGTGAGCAAAATGGGGCAGGTGGTATTTAAATTAATGATTGGTCATGAGCGGTTGCTCAGGAAGAGCAACCTGGGACGCACAAGCCCCACCGGTGGCAGCACCTGTTACCGCAGGGCAGTGGCATATCATTTAACCGCTGCAACACTGCCAGGAGTGATATGAGGACTCCCAGGGCTCTATGCATGCAAAGTCGAGAATGACCAATCCACATACGTGGGCATTAACCCATTAACGCTATCATGTCATATACCCTTAAGGCAGAGCTGAAGTGTCTTTCTCCAATTTTTGGTTGGTTGGTTTGGTTTTGTGGGGTTTAACGTCCCAAAGCGACTAAGGCTATGAGAGACGCCGTAGTGAAGGGCCCCGGAAATTTCGACCACCTGGGGTTCTTTAACGTGCACTGACATCGTACAGTACACGGGCCTCTAGAATTTCTCCTCCAAAGAAATTCTAGCCGCCGCGGCCGGGATCAAACCCGCGTCTTCTGGGTCAGCAGCCGAGCACCATACCCGCTGAGCCACCGCGGCGGCTCCAATTTTTCAGTTTAGTAGCACAACATGTGTTGACATCATACTACCATTATTATTAGCCACCTCAATAAAAAATAGGGGGAGCTCTAGCAAAAAGCCGAATTGAACTCTGCTGGACAGCACGAGGAGAGGAAAAAAAATGCCAGATGGTTTAGCGTGGTTAGGCTAAACGCGAATTAAATGCCACTTAGGTTTCGGTTCGATGCTCGGTTTTCAAGGCCAAGCAGGCTTCAGAAAAATTAGTAAATTTATGACGCAACAGCACCAATACCCATGTATGCAGAATTTGTCGCTCTCTACTTTACATTCACAGATCACTGGGAGTCCTCATACCACTCCTGGCACAGTGGTGCAGCAATTAAGCGATGGCAGGTGCTGCCACCGGTGGGGCTTGTGGTTTGGTTTATGGGGTTTAACTGTCCCAAAGCGACTCAGGCTATGAGAGACGCCGTAGTGGAGGGCTCCGGAAGTTTCGATCACCTGGGGTTCTTTACCGTGCACTGACACCGCACAGTACACGGCCCTCTACAATTTCGTCTCCATCGCCACAGTCGGGATCTAACCTATGTCTTTCAGGTAAGCAGCCAAGCACCATAACCAATGTGCCACCGCGGAGGCTGCCGGTGAGGCTTGTGAAACCCAGGCTGCTTGCTGCACTAGGCATACATTTAACCAAATGGAATTTCTCGCACCTTAGAAATAAAGGCGCAGAAACACCTTCCTCCACATGTGGGAATAAACCAATTTGTAGTGAGCAATCAACTGCGTCAGCTTTTATCCTTTAAGCTGGCAGTATGGGCTCAAAAGCATAAGCTCACTGCACCGCGGCCGAGCTGAACACCCATGTCCATCGCATTTCGCTCCACAAACGTGCACCGCTTTGAATGACCTTCAGGTTAAATTCAAGCACACGTTCCGCCACAGATGGCTAAATAACAGCCGCCATGAATCACAACGGAAGTCTCATGCAAACGGCTATGGCAGGAAAAGTTTCGCATACAGTTGAAGCTACTATCCTCGTGGAATATGGCGCATACGCGGGAGTATTGCGTCCTCGTGCCCAGTACCGTAAGTTCCGAAAGCACAACGCTTTAATAACTGCCTGAATTTGTCCAGCGAACAAGACGGAGGATAGCGCGCAAGATTCCATCGTCGCCGAGAAGTGGGCAGGAGCAAAAACTGCGCTGAACTGGAGTTGCCGCGTCTTACGTAACACGCTGGCTTCGTTGCGCTACCCCCCCCCCCCCCCCCCCCACCCACTTACACCGAATGAAACGAAATGCGGCAAGCGAAACGAGGCGATCCGCGTGCATGTGGGCTCACAACAGATGCTTCACAAGGAGGCCAACGACACCGGCTGGCACCGGGGAGACGGGCCGGGAGCAACAAACAAAAAGAACGCCGAACGCCAGGCGGCGACGAGGAAAAGGAATGTGAAAACTCAAGGACGAACGGCTTATCGCCCGGCGAAATGCGAGGGACGACCACAGGGGCCAGATTATAGCGGCCATGCCACTCGCTGCCCGCAAAATCGGCCGAAATGCCCCGACGAGGGCGACCGTCCCTCTCGAGTGCGGCCCCACGCCGACGAAACGGCAGCGGCGGACACCCGCATGAGGGGCGGTCAGGAACAGAGTCGCCCCAGTGAGAACCCCCTCGGCGCCAATAAACCGGGAAAACAAGGGCCGGCTGCCCGGCGGCGAATCACCTTCACGGCGGGGCGGCGGCGCACTGCCGCCGAGCGCCTCCACGTCGACGGCCTGCTGTGATAGCGCACGAACGCTGCTGCAGCGCCGGTGTTCCCGCGGAAGACAGCACGGCAGCACCACGCCGACGGACGATCACCGCCGGCACCGCGCCGACATGGTCGAGCGTGCTGGGGCGACCGACGACGACGACCGGGGGGCGACCTTTGCTTCTCGGAGGGGGCACGTCGCCGTCGCGGGATCTGGACGTGGCAGCAGCATCGCCCGCGCCACTACTGGGACCCACACGCGCCGCGGCTACCGAGCCCGCCGCCGGCGTCCGCCGAAGGAAGGAAGCGCAGCCGGTGCCCGGGCCGTCCGACGTGGCACCCGGCTCCGAGCTGATCGACGACGATAGGCACAAACGCCCAGCGAGAAGGAAACACGCGGGAAGAACACAAAAAGAAATGCCCACCGGATCGACGAGACGCCAAAACAAAAACAGAAAAAGGAGAAACACGCCGGCCGCCCTCCTCGGACTCGTGGCGCCATCTGCCACAGTAGGCTCGAAATAACCGGAGTGCAGGGCACAGCAGAGGAGGAGGCAATGGGGCGGAGAGAGCAGCGGACACCGCGATCTACGCGATGTCGGCTTTTGGCTCCAACAAGATCGGACAAGCCGCACAGATCCACAATCAGTAAATCAAAAGCTGCGTGTCATTCAAATGCTGCCATCAGGTCGGTGGTGGTGCGGTCTGCTAATTTTGATGTCCAATCTCACTACGCTGATAGGCGATCTGCCTCCGTCACCACTGATGAGGAATGCTGTAAATCTAAGTTAAACGCGCCGTGCACAATCACGAGTTGGGGTGGAAAACATGAATGCGCTGGCCACACTACACCACGCACTCCTCTTGCCGCAAAGAAGCGGCAGTAGAGGCGCACACCCGCAAAGGAGAGAAGCAATGCGAACCGCGGTGACGGATCCAAAAATCGAGAACACGTGCGCGCTGGGCGCGACTGAAACCGAACGGCTTGCCTAGGGCGCCGCAGTCCCCCGTCTTCCCAGGAGTTGGCCGGCACTTCCTCGCAACAAAGCTTTTTTTTTTTGTTTTGTTTTATGTGCACTTGATGAGCAGCGCTCGACGCGAAAGCGAAATGAGAGAAAACCAGTTTTGTGACAGCGGCAGTTAACAAATAGCTCCGCCTCGCGGTCAACCCGGCTCGGCGTCGCGGGCTTCGAGACCGGCAGCTGTAAAACCCACATTTTAGGCGTGTTCGCGGCCGATACGATCGCATCCCGCCGACAGAGCGTGCGGGCGGCGACAGCGCATGGCGAGGACCGCCCAAGCCTTGCGCCAAATACCCCACGCCGGACAGAAAGTCAGCCAGGCCGGAGAGTGAAATGGAAACAGGCTGAGCCCAGCGCTGTTTTTCGCGCCCGGGGCATTCTTCCAAAATACTGTAACTGAGCAGAGGTCTTTAACTCTACATTTCAGAAGGCAATATTCGAACTCTGTTGCAGAAACAAATAGACAGCTGAATAAAGACTGCGAAAGCCTTAAAGAGGGCATCAAGCGACAACTTACTTCATACTGTTGCAATGTAAGAGGTGGAGGTCACCTGACAATTTCACAGGACGCAAGCGATCAAAAATGAACGGCAGCGCTCAAGAATGGTGGTGGTCTTGTCGTCGCTGAGAGGACTTTGACTTTCCTAAGGCGTCGCAGAAAACGCTTCCCAGCTGGTAGGCTCGCAGGTGCATTTCATCGCTTTCCCGAGCGGAATATTCATTTTTATTTGATACCTTGACACGCAGTGTTAATACTGTTTAAATATTTATAACGTCGCAAACAAGGGTACAGAATAGCCCAAAGATGGTCGAACAGCCAACCAACAGTTTTCACTGCGAAAAACAAAATCAATTGGCTATGTATAGCCCACCTGGAAACCCTGATTAGCGAAACCCCCGACGCGGAAACTGTTAAACCCTCTCATAGTCACGTGGTACCTACGGTGAAGCCGACTAGCACGCGCAGCTGCGCCTCTCCCTTGCTGCCCTCCCCTAATCACGTGGTATCATAGCGCACGAGCCGGTGAGCGCGCGCAGGTGCGCCTCTGCTTGGCGAGTCACGTGATTTGCTGTGCTTGGGGGCCTCAAGGTCAAACGCGCTTCAAGATTCACCTTAGTGGTGGTGGTGTGGTGTAAACACGTTTATTAACAGCTTTTGAGTTAGGCCCTTAATAGGTTATGTGCCAAGGTGACGAGGACGCGTTGCAGTTGACCTTGGGAGACGTAGTAATGGAGCATTCGCTCTGCAAAACGTGCTTTCGCACAATATTTCGCGCTTAGCGACGCTAAACCGCCAGCGATATTTTTGAGCAAACGTTAGACGAAAGGCGAGACGACGGCACCTTTCCCCCCTCAAATGCATTTTTCCAGTCCGCTATCGTTTTGGGGACAGTGATGGGACACACACTGTGCGGATCTCTCTGACAGCATATGGTTCGCACATCAACTTCCTTATCAATTAATTTTCAGAGCGATTACACTTAATCCCCCTTACCACGAAATAAAAAAAAAAATTGAAACACTCGCCTATGCCTTCCTTGGTTTCAATGACTGTTCGCTTTCTTCATATGTGTTTCGAGTTCCACTCATTGGAAAGGACCTTTATTTCAGGAACGTCACGCGCGACGCCTCCTCGCCACCATTTTCGCAGAGCATGCTTCGCAATAACTTTAGAGGTCCTGTTCACGAGAAGAACCGGCGGCGTCAGTCAACAGCTTGCCAGCCTGCCACAGGTTGAGGGCAACCTTTCCACCGTAGCAGGTGGCAACGAAATTAATTCAAATAAATTTAACGCATTTGCCACCTGACCACCGTGGCACAGCGCATCAGCGCTTTGGTCGAGAGACAGACCACCAGCCCCCAGAATGTGCAAAAAAACTGGAGGAGACACTTAAGCCCGTTTCGCATGCAAGCGAATACACTAGCGAATCCTGCCGCCGCGGCGCAAAAACCCATTTTGAGTCGTCGCGGCGGTCCCTTACAAAAAAAGAAGTTTTAGAAAGTCTATAGGCTCTCTATAAACAATTCGTAGAGAACATTCTGTAGGTAATAAAAGTGCTATAGACAGTCTAAGACAATCTATAGATTTATGGCCATACACTTTTAGTTGACTTTTGTATATAGACTATGAAAAGACAAAAGGCAATGTCTATAGGAAGTCAATAGAGTCAATAAGAAGTCTATAGGCTGTCTATAAACCATTTTTATAAGGGGTGAGCGGCAAGGTTCCAATAAGTTGCAAATTTTCGCTGCGACGCGCTGCTCGGTCGCTTGCATGAGAACCAGCCTTTAAGCTCCGCCTTACGGGTATGACGCGACAGCGTAATAATTCCCATATATATATATATATATACACACAAGGCCGTTCTGGCGCAGTTGTGCAGCGGTTAAGTGATGCGGCTATCCGGTGGGCAGGTTTTGATAAAGCCCCAAGGACACGTGACCTAGGTGCCCCCCCCCCCCCCCCCCCCCCCCCCCCCCCCCCCCCCCCCCCGGTATTCTAGATTGCTCTCTGGGGCCACCTAGAGCCATGCCCGTGGTTTTCCGCAAAGGGGGCCTTTACAGCGTCAAAAGTTAGCCTTACGGCAGCTGGGAAAGAGCAACCTCAGTCTCACAAGCCCCACCGATCGATGATGATGAGCCGTTTGCGACTCATTGCACTGATTTGAATTTGCCGCGCTTGAATTCATTTCAGAAGCTGCGCATGCGCAGTAGTTGCTTGGCGGTTGATCCCACTGCTTCGACGTCCTTTCGTCTGACGTCCAGTTTTCCTCGTTTTTAAGCAATTTTTACCCAAATTATAGATCTTTCGGTGATCTTAAGTACTAATTACGCTTAATTACACAGTTCTCAATCTAATCTGACAAAAATGCGGCATTTTTTCGCCCATTCTGTGATAATTTTCACTACGCTGTGACGACTTCCGGTGGATGTGACGTCACACCGTTCCCGTCGCTATTCGAAGTCTACTCTATATCGACGCATTCAGTTGTTTTCATTGTTTTTTTTTTTCGCTATAATTGGCTATAGTTAACTAACCATTCTACAGTCATCAAACTTGGCGTCGGGGTTACATTTTGTCTCCTCTATCTGATGCTACCATTCGTTTTCTCCTATCCTGATTAGTTGCCGCGTTATTCGTGGAAGACAGCGTTACACCGGACGTGACCTTGGCTGCGAGTATGAGCCATAAAAAGGCTTTTAAAGGTGCACCGAAGAGTAATCTGAACACGTATTTTTACAGCGGGAACTCGATCTACACGTTCCGAGCGTTCTTAGAAACTCTGAATCATTGCCCTGAGTGGACGATTTCCTTAATTTAAATCCGATTAAACGTCCCGGCTCCCGCCTTTTTTTTCAATTCCCCGCAGGCGGTGGGAGAAGTTAACCAACCTTTCAACCAGTCCCGTGGCGGCTTGCCACTCTGCCATCGGCGTAGGGATACGTAGTGATCGGCGAAAGCAAAGATTCCACGCGTTTTATTTCAGTGGACCTAATTTGCAGCTATGCAGTCTCTGACTAGATCTATTCATTCACGGAGACCTAAAAAAAAACAGCGAGAGCAAAACCGCCACGCGATTGCCTGAAAGGCACTCCATGCGTTGGTTGACTCCTCCGTTAATCCGACTTAAATTAGAAAAATAGGCCGCACAGGGCAATAATTCGAAGTTTCTAAGAATGCTGAGTAGATCGAGTTCCCGCGGCAAAAATAAAAAAAAAAACGAGTTCAAATTCCTGTTCAGTGCACGTTTAAAATTAAAAAGAAAAAAAAAAGGGGTGTCCGTGTGCGCACCCAAGGCAATGCTTGAAACAGCCACCTGCCGGGGCAGTGGGGCAACAGTCAGCTGCTCCATCGCTGGAGGACTCTCCACCATCTATGAAAGAGGAGTACTACTTTCGCCGGAGGGATCTGTCATCGAACTCTCGAGGGTGGGTACTATATATAAGAACTCATCATTTCCAGTCGCCATTTCAATTCAACGCGCGTACGACTTATTACTTTTTTTTTTTTAGCAACGTTTATGTCGCCATAGCCGCGTCACGCGAAGCAGTGTCCCTGGCCACGGGGTGAGTTTCGGTTCGCTGTTTAGAATGGTTCTACTCGGTATTTTTAGAAACGGTTTGTTGTGGTGGAGAAAGAGAGGGAGGGAGGGGTATTAACCAATATGATGCAACTACCAAATAAAAATGTTCGAAAAACCTCCCGAGTTGTCCTTCAAGTGCGGCTCTAAGCTTGTGGCTGTTTAGAGGGGATTTCTAATATCCACCCCCTCCCCTGCATCCCTGCTATCGAACATTACCACCAGGAGCAGACTGCACGCCGCAAGATGGGGCGCGTACACTATGCGAGTAAATACGTATAGCGCACGAGCTGTACCACCTGTCCACTCAGTCACTTTGCTGTTCCCTCCGTACTTCTTCACAACAACAATTCCCCAGTACGCATTGACCATACAACAGACACCTTTAGCGTATCGTGTACCACGCTACCGTTACCGGAGTACTGGGAGCCCGCGCGCCGTCAGTGAGCTCGCGCTGATTGGTCCCGATGCGGCAGTGCACGCAGCTGCCGCGTACCTGGCGCCTTCAAGGCAATCTGCGCATGCGCACAGGCTCCCAGGTACTCGGGTGACGGTAGCGTGGTACACGATACGCTAAAGGTGTCTGCTAGCGAAGCCAAAACAGCGCCGTCAGGGCAGAAACCCAAAGCGACCGTCAACGTACGGGCGGACTGCGACCGCAGAAGAGAAAACAACGAAAGAAGAACCGCACTGTAAACGACGCGTGTTACAATTTGTCGGCGCCAGCCAGAGCAGGCACGCACGACACCCTCGTCTCGGAAAGTTCCCGAGCACTGTCGGGCAGCTGCTATTCTGGAGCAGCGGGGCAAACGCGCCCGTGGAACTTGCGCCTGACGGAGCGCGCGAGCTTCTCGACGCCTGGGCAGAGCCAGCGCGTGTCCGCGATAAAGTTGCCGGACACACCGTATCGCAGCCCCGCTGCTCGTTTTCCCGCGACTATCGTCTCTCGTCGAGCCTCGTTCCGACTCGGCACGGCATCGCGAGGCTGTCACACGATAGAGTTGGCAGTCTTTCGCGCTGGTGAGTCACACCGTGAATGACGGTCGCCCGGAAAGCAGCCGCGGCCGGCGTCACGCAACCAGAAGAGACGCACGCGCGCGCGCACCGCCACCTCTGGAGGCAACGCCGAGCCAGCCGGCTCTCGCACCAAACGAGGCTCAGTGAATGGAACAAGACGCCGCGGGCGCCTCGATTTCGGCGCCGCGTGCGGAGTGGCCGAGGAAATGTGGAGCGACCCGGATGCCAGACCGGCGCTCTCGTTCGCCAACGACACGACGAACGACGTTCGGGGCGGCTTCCGAAGGGACAACGTAAACACGCAGGAGCCGGGTGACGCGACCGACCACAAGTCGCGCCGTGGCGCCATCAGGCGACGGAGGCACGCTCCACTGCCGGTTCCCGTCGACGGTCCCCGAGGTTTTCGAGCGGCCGCGGGGAAACGCTGCGGCGCCGGACCCCCCAACGACCTCAACCCAGCCCCTCGTGATGCTTCGGTTCGCCCGCTCAGTTCGGGCCCCTCGACTAATTTACACCTGTCTCACATTCCCCGCTATGCAAGTAGAATCCGCTGCCACGAGATTCCACTTTAGGCTTTTGCGTGGGCTCCCTCAATCATTCGGTTTGCCTTTGACAGGTTTTCTGACATTTTCGGCGCATGTCAGACTTCAGAAACCGCGCCCGACTAACAAGCAGGACTCAAGACGTGAACAAGGAATGGCAGACAAACGAAGCCCGTACTTTCACCTGGTTTTACTCGGGGTATGGAGCTTTTAAAGCTAAACCTGTAATACCTTTGTACAAGCCATTTGTAGGTGTCCACAGACCCAGTCAGGCGCCTTTCCTTTCCTTTCCTCAAAACCAAGGGAGCGTTCAAACTCCGAATATGACAACACTGGGAACTACACTTTTTTTTTTTTTTTCGTGCAAGCGGGCCTTGGAGTACGTGAAGTGTGCCGGGAACGCGACCGAACCGAAGACCGCATGCGGGAGAAGGCCGAGTATGCACGCGAGCGTAGATGCCAAAGCGGGCCTGTGAAACGTCATATTGGGCCTGCCACTCCAGAACTCTCTGGCCGCTAATGGCAATCAGAGTAAGCCGATTAATGCGCTGAGCCGGTAAGCTTAGATGAGCATTTTTTATACATAAACAAATAATCACAGCGAAGTGTGGTCAAATGACAGCAAAAGAACAAAAGATTACCCTTCGGCCTCGAATCAGCCCCAAGACCACCATCCAATTGCACTACCACCATCTTCGAGAGTGACAAACAGAGCAGATACAATTTCCGATTCCGGCGGTTTTGATCTCGAACTCTTCGATAATCCATCAATTTTTGTTTTCGCGTGGCCCTGGGACGGTGCTATCATCCAGGCGGGGTTCGTATTCTTTACAGTGCTGACAATGGGAAGCGAGGCCACCGGGGTGCGTGATCTGATCACACGTGTTGTGTTTATGCACCTTCCGATTTGCCTTACGCAACGTTGAGCAAATTTCAGTGGCTATGAGTATTGGCCAGGCAGCGTTTATGTGCGTACAGTGTGCTGCAAGGAGAAAGCCTTTCCTTGTGCACTGGTTAGCATTGATTTTTTTTAGTTTTAAAATTTTATCAATCTTTTAATTTTTTTTCTTTGTTTCTATATTTTTAATTCTTTATTTTTGTTGTTCCTTTTTTCCGTCATTGAAGGGAGGAAGATGGGAGCGAACGAAGACACCGTATTCACTAGAGGCGCCTTTGTTCATTCCAAACCATCCGAGCTGGCATGGCAGAGTGGTTAACGTGCTCGTCTCGCACTCCGGAGACCCTCGTTCGATTCCCACACGCGACCAATTTCCTACTCTGTTTTATTTCTTTATTTTACTTGGAGCACCACTATACCGTCCCTTTAATTGGTTGCATGGTTACCAGCCAAAGTACAATTGGGCCCGTTTGAAATTCGCGCACTGTGACGTCACAAGCATTTCGACCAATTGAAAAGCGTGATATTTCTGCCGACAACAACTGCTTACAACGATGAGGCATTTAAAGGCTTCCGCCTTAAAAATGACGGTACAGTTTGTTTCGGCAGCAAAGCGTACCAGATGAGGGCCACTGCTAGGCTTTGGTTAGGTTGGCTTCATTCCGTGAATACGAGAGATCACGGGCCACCACCAAACACTCCCTACGTCGAACAAGTCGCACCGTTTCACAGCGCTAGCGCTACCAGTAGGTGCCCAAGGCCAACGCAGCCGACCACCTCTTTGCGCGAAATGTGACCGAAGAGCGCCGGCAGAAGTGCCGCTCGCAAGGGAGCGAGCGGCGCGCATTTCGAGAAATGAAATGCCCGGCGAAAAATCTAAGTTCGATAAACTGCGCGACTTTCTCAAGCTTTTACGCAGGATTTTCAAGGCGACAATCTGTGTGTTCAATACACCGATAATTCCAAACATCCGGGTTCCACTGTAGAGTTCTGCTTACGAGCATTCGATACTCGCAGTTTCGCTGCGTACGGTAAAAACTGCGACCGTATGGCAAATGTGGCTAGGCAACGCGCTACTGTATTTGCCGTACAGCTGTCCGGCAGTGCTAAAACTCCCTGATCTCCGAGACGCACGCAACGGCAGTTAGCGGTATCCACAGAATCGAGCCCCTACTTGCGCCCCACGGGATGAACAGGCCGCGTGCGTTTTTAGATACGAAATACATGCGCTGCATCAGTGCGCCGGAGCGCGCTTTCAAACGCAGCACATGAGGTTGTAAAATAATGCGCACATGGAAACGAAACACAGCGTTATCTCGGCAAATTCCACAGCGGCGCCGCAGCTGCTCCATTATGAAATTGAGATAAGGCTCATTAAGGCTACAGCTGACTGCAACTGGGGCGCAAACAAAGTAACGATGTCGTAGACAGCAGGGAGGACAAAAAATCACGAACGAAACCTATCATTTAATGCCTTTGGCCGGCCAGCATACCGACACTAAATTAATCTGCCCAGTGCGGTTCGTTGAAACCGATACGCGGGCGGCAAGGCGCGTTCGCTTCTAGCTACGGTTTCAAACTCTGCGGCGAAGGTTTCAATTTTGACCTTACACGCAGAGCATGTTTCAATAAACATATGGCCACTAAGCGCCAAACGTGTAACGTTTCGATTCCCTCCGTGTGGTCTCTGATTTCAGCCGCGGATCGCACGCCGTAGTGGAGGGCATCGCTGTAATTTAAACCGCTCTACAATGAGCACAGAATTTGAGCACACAGGCGTTCTGGCATTTCGCCTCGACCGAGAGAGACGGAATCGACCTCGCGTGCTAGGAGGAAGAACGCCATTGCAACAGTGCCGCCGTGGGAGTTACGCGGGGATTTCGTCGCAACGACTTCCGTGTCTACGACCGTGCTGAAGGACGTCATTCATGCACTTGCACGGTGCACTACCGACGACAGAACCGTACGAGCCCTCGCTGATGAGCACTGCCAACACTCGCTTGCGCAGTATCGCCGCGCGGTGGAGCACGCTGGCCTTGTATTGCACAGCAGCAGTCAACAAGCCGACGACTGAGACGGATTAGTTTTTCTACTGTACGGTATGGATTAATACATCACCCCAAGTTACGTTACCGCGAACAAACACTGTTTCTGCGGTTAAAGCGTTCTGTTCGACCCCGGTCGCGGCGGCCAGGATTCGATGCAAGCGAAACACAAAAGGCTCCCGCGTGCTGTGCGATGTCAGCGCACGCTAAATAACCCCAAATTGCCTAGATTAATCTGGAGCCCCCCAGTGCGGCGTCCCTCACAGCCCACGTGTCGCTTCGCGACGATTAACAATTTACAGCACTGCACAGCAAGCACCGCGTCCGACGCACTGACCGCACGAGAGGTCTCGATGGGGCGCGCAAAGAGGGCAGGTTTTTTTCGGGCTGCGATGCAATCGAGTAGATAAAGTCATCTGCTGGCTGCGGTGATCCAAAAGCGAAACGGCGCGCCATAAAATCCCACCGAAATGAACCGAGCCAATGGGGCTCGACCGAGAAACCGGCGGAGGCGCCGCGAGGGCGAGACACGGCAGGGGGGGGGGGGGGGGGGGGGGGGGGGTCGCAGAAAGCGAACGGCACTGCTCTCTCGAAGCTCGCTGGCCGCGCGTCACGCGACCTTCGCAGCAGTGCGAAAACCGAGCGGCGGCGAACAGGCTCTGCTGCGGGGCCCGACAAACGGCCTCCGCCGAAAGGCCGGCCCCTCTCACCGCCGCCCAGGGAGAAACGCGGCAGAGCACCCTTTCCGCCATGCGTGGACGGAGCGAGATTTGGTCAGGTGCCGCCGCCGCCGGGGGGCAGCGAGACGCGGTGACAAGTTGACGGCGCGCAGGAGAGGGGGACGAAGGATACGCGGAGGCAGGCAAAGCCGGCCCCCGCTCTTGCCGGACGCGAGCAAACACCTGTGCATCGAAGTGCTTCGCCACCGGACGACCAGCACAGCGGCGTTGCGTCCCGTTCGGCGAGAACTGCACACCCTTCGTGAAAATACACACAGGCCACCGGATGTGCTACCGCGCCGCGAGGCTGGCCTCTTGCTCAGCCCATCGCACTCGACAGCGCCGCAGGAGTGGGGACGATAGTTCCCCTCGAGGAGTCTCGGAAGTGCAAAACGCGACAGCGCCAGAGCGGACGTTAGGAGGGAAAGCCGTGCGCATTGTCACACTAATTTAGGATTGGTAGGTAGGGTTGTGACGTCACACGTTACGCTGTAGAACGGAAATGACTAAAAACTCGGATCAAATTGTAACTATGAGGTCGTAGTATGATCTAAACGTCATTAAGGGGATATCTTGTTGTCACAGACCAGTGGAACGTGTCTCGTCAGGAGAGATTTCGCAGAGAGCAGAGGAGAGAGTTCGAATAGCAGCAGGCACGTAGCACGGCTGTAGCTGGGGGTCCGTCAAGAATTCTCTCGGGGCTCGGCCATCGGCGAACGAAGCTGACACTGGAATTCCAGGAAGAGTGGAAAGTTCTAGAGCGGTGGTACGGGTCAACACCCTTCTTTAGAGGGTGTTGTAGGGGTGCGCTGTTTTTTTTTTTTTGAAAGTGGAGAGTGCAGGCATAGCCGACTCGGCGAAGACTAACCTTTTGCGTTCCCTCCTGCTCTCCCGCGCGGCGCTCCGAGGGAGCTTCGCGGGTTAATGCGTCCCCTCTGCCCCGTCGTCACCGCGTTGACAAAAGAGCCCCGATGATGAGGGAAGGGGAAGAAGTATGCTATCTGCCGGCCCGTCCAGGTTGCAGGGAGCGTTTGGGACAGTCGGGAGGAAATAGGCAGCTGAAGAGGTTGGGTGGTGTGTTCATGTTTTGTATAGTTTTTATCTGCTACTCCTGCTGTTCGTTTTTTCCTTTTTTGTTTCCCTGCCTGTAAGTAAATATTTGTTTTAACCCACCAACCCCTTGAGCTCCTTTGGAGGACTGACGCACCGACACACGTGCACCACGCACGGGCTGACCGACCTCAACAAATAAATGTTGCACAACGCTCGCTTTTAGGCCACAGGGAAGCGTAAAGCGGCCCCTGTGCCTCAACGGTTTGCGTAGGACGCCGGTTGACGGGCGATAGTTGTGACACTTGTGCATCTTACGGTGTGCCACGTGGACTAGTATGCCTACTTATGTACGCCAATGAGTGCGCGTAACTTGGTACAAGTACTAATTAGGAAAGAAAACAGCGAATAACCATTAACGCAGTAGAGTCATACCCTAAGGGCGGGGCGTAGGTGTCCCTCTAATTGTTCTTTCTTGACGAAGGCTGCACTTAACATAAGCACAGGTAGCGCGCATGCGGCAACCGCCAACTGTGACGGTAAAAGAAAACTGCGAACAGTACAAGTCCTAATGGCGAGTGAAGACGAGATATCGCATAAATGGCTACAGATTAGCTTCGCGCGCGAAATTAACGCCCGGCGCTTAACGCACCGCGCGACAAGGAGGCAGCAGCCCACACTCACCGTCGTCATCCTCGCACTTGGCCAGCGCATTCTTGCAGTAGAATATGTCGGCGTTCGGGTTCAGGCTTTGCGTGGTGGTTGCTGGTTTCGTCTGCCGGCCACACATCCGACGAGGCAGCACAAACACACACGATGCGGGGAACCACGCAGCACATGGACAGAGGAAGACAAGAAAAGAAACGGAGGTCCTGATTAGACAACAGCCGGTCAAATGGGAAAAAAAAAAAAAAAAACTTTCCAAGATTACCATTCCGCGGCAAAGACAGCCGAAGGGGGTCTTCGGAAATAATGTGTTTATCTCTCAACAGGATGCCGTGTACACGCACGTGGCACAGTTTCCCATTCGAAACAGCGTTCCGATCCGCCGGAAAGCGCACATCGCCGTTAGAGATACTCTAGCACAGCAGAACCACGCTAGCGTTCACGCAATCACTGTGCTATAAAACTCTCGAATTTCTTTCCGACCGTAGTCAAAGCCGTCGCCTCAAAGCGGCGAGTTGCTCGAGACGCATGGCTTCCCCAGCAACTGACCGCTGCGAGACAACCACCGGAGCACTCCTGTTTCGACGGAGAACAGAGAGAGTCAGCGCAGCCACGAGGCCATTACGGTAAAGCGTCGCTGTGCTTGCCTATCCGCACCTGTCGTACGGTCGTAGTTAGCGAAGCAGGCGTATTTGCCGCACAAACAGCACCAAAGCTCATTACCAACGCGGGGCGATCGAGAGATGCTCATCTAACCTGGAAACTTCGCCGAGACGCACCACGCACGCGCGCCTTGCCCCTGCGCCGCCACATTCCGGTAGAAGCGGATGACAAAGCACCTTCGACGGGACGACGGATACTGAAGCCTAAAAGCCCGTCGGCACTTTCTCCCCCGCAGAGTGCAAGTGGAAACACCGCGCACACACGCCCTCTACGTACGCTAGCTCATCTCCAGCTCACCCCCCCCCCCCCCCCCCCCCCCCCCCCCCCCCATATTCTCGCTACCATCATAGTCCTTCAATTTTTTTTTCCTTGAACCATTGTCATTCAAAGCATGGAAGGCCCATGCTACCCCTAACCCTTCCTGCCTGGATGCCCACTCCCTAGCTGACGACTGTGGCCCGTGAGGTTGGGGGGGGGGGGGGGCATGGCTTCGCCGGAACCGAGGGGGAAGTGGTGTGTAGAATGCAGGGTCCTCCTCCGGTGCACCGCGCGGGGAACTCGACCCGTTCCGCGACGACTTACCCCTTTTAAAAAAGAGGATTTTCGGACCCCGCACGCCCACGCGACGCGCGTCAATGCAGAATGTCTGGCACTGGACAAAGCGCCGGAAACGCCAACGCCTCGCTACCATGAACTCGACAGCAGCGGGCCGAGTCAGGGGGTCCCGGGCCGAAGATCACTCCGACAGTTGACGCGCGCCCTTCAAGGCGCTTACTGGTCCCAACCAAGACACCCAAATACAACTCAACTCGAACCTGTCTAATCCGTATAAATGCCAATATTCAGGACATTTAAACAAACAAATAAAAACGCGACATCCACCCAATAATCTGCTTTTAGTTTCTGCTGTTCCTTAATTTCAAAGCCAAAGCCAAATCGCAAAACTCTTATTGCAGGCCCGCTATGACGAAATGTGCGGCAATCACCCGAAGTTAGCGTAATCCTGGATCCATAAACGATCCTCACGATTCAATTTGTTAAAAACACGACGGAAATTTTACGGCGAAAGCTGTTAATGGCATGTTTCCCAGTTCTGCGGCGCCGGCGTAACCCTAAGGCACACTGATTGGTCTGCATGCAGTTCCGTCCCACA